>NC_079898.1:3405800-3439338 GCF_024868665.1 Triplophysa rosa
CAGCAGTTTTTGGTTTACTGTTCATTAACATGCCAGTAAAATAAGCTTTTTGAAGAGGTTTTGCGCATCAGAGTAATTAAAATGATGTAATGCAAAGATTGCGATTGCTGTTATCGAAGTAAACGTGCGCTCAATGGGAAAGGCCAAAGATAATATATTAACAAGGTGCGCCCTGCCATTGCAATAAATTGGAAGAAATGCAATGCTAAATAGCTGCTTGGAGGCGCTCTTGCTTATGACGTAAATAGCTGTCCGAAAGGGCATGGCTTTCGTTAAACGGACTTTGGCATGGTGCTGTAGACGTGTGCTGAGAGCAATGCGAACGTGCTGCTTTCGTATGCAGTGTAAAAATACATTCTTGATGTGCCAAATTTGGACATTATCACTTTAGTACAACGGGCATACAATAAAGCCAGTCCACGTCTGTTCTCTGTCTCGCTTCACCGCCTGACCACCACTCGCTATTAGATATTACTCGTGGGGATGCGTTTATCTATCTCAGCATACAGACAAACACGGACAGAGCCAGTTCACAATGTAATTAAGCGCACAGAAAAATTTTAACGCAAAACCGGAAAACCGCAATTCACTTACACGTATTGAACCGTGGAGGTTCAATATTATATATTGAGTATTGTGGCATCCCTAATTTCTATGCACTCAATATTTGGTTGGACCTCCTTTTGCATGAATTACTGCATCAGTGCGGCGTGGCATGGAAGCAATCAGCCTGTGGCACTGCTCAGGTGTAATGGAAGCCCAGGTTGCTTTGATAGCAGCCTTCAGGTCAGGCGGATTTGCTGGCCATTTAAGCACAGTACCACCATGGTCATTGAATCAGCTTTTGGTACCTTTGGTAGTGTGGACAGGTGCCAAGTCCTACTGGAAAATGGAAATCAGCATCTCCATAAAGCTTGTCAGCAGAAGGAAGCATGAAGTGCTCTAAAATGTCCTGGTAGATGGCTGCGTTGACTGTGGACTTCAGAAAACACAGTGGACCAAAGTCCTCTTTTCAGATGAAAGTAAATTTTGCATTTCATTTGGAAATCAAGGACACAGAGTCTGGAGGAAGAGTGGAGAGGCACAGAATCCATGTTGCTTGAAGTCCAGTGTGAAGTTTCCACAGTCAGTGATGATTTGGGCTGCCATGTCATCTGCTGGTGTTGGTCCACTGTGTTTTCTGAAGTCCATGTACAGGTGCTGGTCATATAATTAGAATATCATCAAAAAGTTGATTTATTTCACTAATTCCATTCAAAAAGTGAAACTTGTATATTATATTCTTTCATTACACACAGACTGATATATTTCAAATGTTTGTTTCTTTTAATTTGATGATTATAACTGACAACTAATGAAAATCCCAAATTCAGTATCTCAGAAAATTAGAATATTATTTAAGACCAATGCAAAGAAAGGATTTTTAGAAATCTTGGCCAACTGAAAAGTATGAACATGAAAAGTATGAGCATGTACAGCACTCAATACTTAGTTGGGGCTCCTTTTGCCTGAATTACTGCAGCAATGCGGCGTGGCATGGAGTCGATCAGTCTGTGGCACTGCTCAGGTGTTATGAGAGTCCAGGTTGCTCTGATAGTGGCCTTCAGCTCTTCTGCATTGTTGGGTCTGGCATATCGCATCTTCCTCTTCACAATATCCCATAGATTTTCTATGGGGTTAAAGTCAGGTGAGTTTGCTGGCCAATTAAGAACAGGGATACCATGGTCCTTAAACCAGGTACTGGTAGCTTTGGCACTGTGTGCAGGTGCCAAGTCCTGTTGGAAAATGAAATCTGCATCTCCATAAAGTTGGTCAGCAGCAGGAAGCATCAGAAGCGTCTCGCCTGGGCTAAAGACAAAAAGGACTGAACTGCTGCTGAGTGGTCCAAAGTTATGTTCTCTGATGAAAGTAAATTTTGCATTTCCTTTGGAAATCAGGGTCACAGAGTCTGGAGGAAGAGAGGAGAGGCACAGAATCCACGTTGCTTGAGGTCCAGTGTAAAGTTTCCAGAGTCAGTGATGGTTTGGGGTGCCATGTCATCTGCTGGTGTTGGTCCACTGTGTTTTCTGAGGTCCAAGGTCAACGCAGCCGTATACCAGGAAGTTTTAGAGCACTTCATGCTTCCTGCTGCTGACCAACTTTATGGAGATGCAGATTTCATTTTCCAACAGGACTTGGCTCCTGCACACAGTGCCAAAGCTACCAGTACCTGGTTTAAGGACCATGGTATCCCTGTTCTTAATTGGCCAGCAAACTCGCCTGACCTTAACCCCATAGAAAATCTATGGGGTATTGTGAAGAGGAAGATGCGATATGCCAGACCCAACAATGCAGAAGAGCTGAAGGCCACTATCAGAGCAACCTGGGCTCTCATAACACCTGAGCAGTGCCACAGACTGATCGACTCCATGCCACGCCGCATTGCTGCAGTAATTCAGGCAAAAGGAGCCCCAACTAAGTATTGAGTGCTGTACATGCTCATACTTTTCATGTTCATACTTTTCAGTTGGCCAAGATTTCTAAAAATCCTTTCTTTGTATTGGTCTTAAGTAATATTCTAATTTTCTGAGATACTGAATTTGGGATTTTCATTAGTTGTCAGTTATAATCATCAAATTAAAAGAAATAAACATTTGAAATATATCAGTCTGTGTGTAATGAATGAATATAATATACAAGTTTCACTTTTTGAATGGAATTAGTGAAATAAATCAACTTTTTGATGATATTCTAATTATATGACCAGCACCTGTATGTATGTATATGTATGTATATGCAGTATTATTATATTGTTATTAGTGTTTCACGATACTGGAATTTCTAACTTGATCATACCTAAAAAAATATCGATATTCGATACATTTCGATACCACGGGGAATAACTGCCATAGCAATAAGGCCCTATAAGCAAGTAGCAATATAGGCCTTTTTAAATTTATTTGAAGTAAAATTGAACAAGATAGACAATGAGGTATATATTTTTAACATTATTTATTATTGTTAATCTAATGTTATTTTACGAATCATTTACTATTTAAAATCAAAGTTGTATTTGTAGTATTAATAGACCGACCCTGTTGAAAAAACAGCCTATGCTGGTTTGGATGTTTTTGATGCTGGTTTGCTGGTTTGTGCTGGTTTAAACTGTTCATATGCTGATTTAAAATGTTTAGCTGGTTTAAGATCAAACCAGAGCATCGATCAAAATACCTTACCCAAGATCATTACTGGTTTAACAGGGGAGCTTACATAAATAGTTGTATTTTTTAACTAACATTTAAAAGAGATTAATAAATACTTAATGTTAGTTAATAGCCTACATTTTTATTTGGCTAAATTGGCTTTTATTCACATAGGCCCATACTGTAATCATTGATCAGTGCACATATAGACAGAAACGCAAACTTAAACGCAAGAACTGTTGCAGAGACTCCGCACTGGACATCTTTCTAACATTAACAACTTTTAACCGGAGCGAATGAGACGAGTGGATGAAATCATTGAACAGCGCACATACATTGAGCGCTATGGTAAACACTGGAGTGCAAACGTGTATCACACGCGAGAACTGTTGCGGAGACTTCACTCGCACCAGCATTATTTCAAACATCAAATTAACCGGAGCGAACGAGACGAGTGGATGAAATCATTGATGAGCGCACATAAAGACAGAAACGCGTGCATTAAACATGAGAACTGTTGCGGACTGTGTACTAACATAAACAACATATAACCAGGGCGAACGAGACGAGTGGATGAAATCATTGATGAGCGCACATAAAGACAGAAACGTGTGCATTAAACATGAGAACTGTTGCGGAGACTCTGTACTAACATAAACAACATACTGTATAACCAGGGCGAATGAAACGAGTGGATAAAATTATTGATCAGCGCACATACGTGGATCGCTATGGTAAACACGGGAAGCGTAACGAGACTGAGTAACACTGAGACTGACTGAGACTGGCCATCTTTTCTAACGTAAACACGATTTAACTGCCACAAACGAGTCAAGTCTGTGAGAGGAGGCGGGGCTCTGTTGTTATGCGTTCACGTGCAGTGTGTGTTAACTCACTGTCGGAAAAGAGAAAGAGAGCGGGAACGCGCAGCTGATTTCGATACGTGGGACATGGGTATTGGAACCGTTTCAGATTCTTCAGTATCGATACTTATCGAAATATCGATATTTTTGACAACACTAATGTGTATGTGTATGTATGTGTATATATATGTATGTATATATATGTATGTATATATGTATGTATGTATGTATATGTACAGTTGGCTCAAAAGTTTACACACCCCTTGCAGAATCTGGAAAAAGCTGAAACTTTTGGAAAAAGAGGATTTTTGAAAATTAAGGTTTATTTTTAATTTAGTCCTGCCCTGAGCAAGTTATTTCACTAAAGAAATGTTAACATATAGTTCACACTAAAGAATAATAACAGAATTTCTAAAAATTGCCCAGGGCAAAAGTTTACACGCCCCTGATTCTTAATACTGTATGATGTTACCTAAACACTCAATGACAGTTTAGAATGATAAATTAGAATGATCGATGTACTAACACAGCCTTTTTGCCAAAATTATTATTACAAATATTAACTCTGCTTTAGATATCTGTGCCGTATCGAGGAAATGAGACAGTCTCTGTGGATCATGCATCAATGTCTGAACAAAATGCCCACTGGAGAGATCAAGGTAGATGATGCTAAAGTTGCCCCACCTAAGAGATCTGAGATGAAGGTAAAATGCATGAGAAGCTTGCATTGCAATGTAATGATATAAACAATGAAGGTTTTTCAACTTAATATATGTTTATGTATGTGCCTTTGTGTTATGCAGATGTCAATGGAATCTCTCATTCATCACTTTAAGCTGTACACAGAGGGCTATCAGGTTCCTCCAGGAGCCACATATACCGCTGTTGAGGCACCAAAGGTGAGCTTGCAGTGTATAAGTATGTGTTAACACAGTATTTCGCACACCATCAGCTTTTCAGAAATAAGTGTATGAATTGTGTTCTGATCCAGGGTGAGTTTGGTGTGTATCTGGTATCTGATGGTTCCAGCAGACCTTACCGTTGCAAGATCAAGGCACCTGGCTTTGCTCATTTGGTAATTACAACAAAAGATTTTATTTGAGTTGATTATTAATGCATGCAACAGTAAATAAATGAGTAAGCACTGTTATGCAAACTTAAAACATTTAACAGCCAAGATAAACAATTAAGTTATTTGATGGCTTACGTTGATGTGGTTTGGTTTGTCACCTTTAGGCTGGTTTAGATCAAATGTCTAAAGGACACATGCTTGCTGACGTGGTGGCAATCATCGGTAAGGATTATTTTTTCAGTAGTCACAAAAATTATGCTGTTTTTGCATAAATTCGATTTATTTTAAATTGTGACGTATTCGGGGGGGGGGGATGTGCGGGTAGTCATCATACAGCCGGCCAAACAGGATCCTTTCTACGCTCTCTACGTTATGCACACACTTGTTATAAACGCGCAGGGCGACCGCTTCATTCAGAACATAATTTTGCGATTTATCTTTATGTATCCAGAGAGTCTGTGAAAAATAGATGCCAAACGCAGCTGTTTTGGTACTCAAAAATGCGCGTGGTGTCATTTTTAATTAAATGGGGAACTGAACAGCGTTTTGTAACATACAGAAAATCCCGAGTCTGGAAGTTGAGACATCTATATATGATATGCTTTACCATTATAACATTATCTATATACACTCACCTAAAGGATTATTAGGAACACCTGTTCAATTTCTCATTAATGCAATTATCTAATCAACCAATCACATGGCAGTTGCTTCAATGCATTTAGGGGTGTGGTCCTGGTCAAGACAATCTCCTGAACTCCAAACTGAATGTCAGAATGGGAAAGAAAGGTGATTTAAGCAATTTTGAGCGTGGCATGGTTGTTGGTGCCAGACGGGCCGGTCTGAGTATTTCACAATCTGCTCAGTTACTGGGATTTTCACGCACAACCATTTCTAGGGTTTACAAAGAATGGTGTGAAAAGGGAAAAACATCCAGTATGCGGCAGTCCTGTGGGCGAAAATGCCTTGTTGATGCTAGAGGTCAGAGGAGAATGGGCCGACTGATTCAAGCTGATAGAAGAGCAACTTTGACTGAAATAACCACTCGTTACAACCGAGGTATGCAGCAAAGCATTTGTGAAGCCACAACACGCACAACCTTGAGGCAGATGGGCTACAACAGCAGAAGACCCCACCGGGTACCACTCATCTCCACTACAAATAGGAAAAAGAGGCTACAATTTGCACGAGCTCACCAAAATTGGACAGTTGAAGACTGGAAAAATGTTGCCTGGTCTGATGAGTCTCGATTTCTGTTGAGACATTCAAATGGTAGAGTCAGAATTTGGCGTAAACAGAATGAGAACATGGATCCATCATGCCTTGTTACCACTGTGCAGGCTGGTGGTGGTGGTGTAATGGTGTGGGGGATGTTTTCTTGGCACACTTTAGGCCCCTTAGTGCCAATTGGGCATCGTTTAAATGCCACGGCCTACCTGAGCATTGTTTCTGACCATGTCCATCCCTTTATGACCACCATGTACCCATCCTCTAATGGCTACTTCCAGCAGGATAATGCACCATGTCACAAAGCTCGAATCATTTCAAATTGGTTTCTTGAACATGACAATGAGTTCACTGTACTAGAATGGCCCCCACAGTCACCAGATCTCAACCCGATAGAACATCTTTGGGATGTGGTGGAACGGGAGCTTCGTGCCCTGGATGTGCATCCCACAAATCTCCATCAACTGCAAGATGCTATCCTATCAATATGGGCCAACATTTCTAAAGAATGCTTTCAGCACCTTGTTGAATCAATGCCACGTAGAATTAAGGCAGTTCTGAAGGCGAAAGGGGGTCAAACACCGTATTAGTATGGTGTTCCTAATAATCCTTTAGGTGAGTGTACTTCAGAGACTAAAATAGGCCATTCCGCGATTTAATGGATTGAAACTTTACAAATGGCCGATCTAGTCACTGTCTAATATACACGCGTTGAAGTCTCTACTGAATGCATACATTTAAATGAACTAAAACCACAACATGCAGCGATTGCCAATACCTTTATTACATGCGGATTAATGCGGACAAACGCTGTGTGAATGACGTATATGCGCCATCTAGTGGCTATGTATGGAAGTCTCTTGAGGCCACAGTATTCTTGCTGATAACAATAAAATTAAGAGTAGGCTTAATATTAACTACTCAAGGGGTGCCATTTGTTAATGCCATCTTATTTGACGTTAGCATTAAGATATTTGCACAAAGCATCAACCTATTTTATTAAATATTGTTTAGGTGACTGTTAAACTAATTAACACTTGAACTGATATTTCCAAAATTGCCAGTCAGAATTGGGTAATTATAATAGTTTGTTTTTGTGTTGCTAAGTGAAAAATATCTATTTTTATTAAACAGTTGCCTGTTTTTAATCATGTAACATTTAATTAGTTACATAAAAGTCAATTTTGGGGGAGGGGATTGGGGTTGGGCTAGGGTACTTGCAGTCTTACTTCTTTTTTGTTATTGGCTGATCACATGCAGATCACATCTTTAATAGACTTACTTAAACGTACTTGAACTTGAGTTATTATGTACTGTTGCTGGCTCTTTGGTCTTCAAAACAAAAAAATGGTGCAGTGCATTTACTTACCACAAGCAAAGCAATGTTGTTTCATATGGCTTCAGCAGACAAGTCATGTGGACAGCTTTTTATTTGTTGTGGTTTCTTTGTGAAGCCCTAATAACTGTTGATGTGTAGCTAGAGCTGCAAAGTGATTCTTCAGACATGGAAATATAATAAGTAAACAATGATGGAATTAGCATTTATGGGTAAACTTACGTTAAAAAATTGGGTAACGCTAACTTCTTTTAACTGCTTTAACAAACAACATGCTCCACAGGTTATTAGGAAATATGCATTCAAATAGTTTATTATTCACATTTGTAGAATGTGTTCAATGTACATAAATAACTCTTTTGCATTATTTTTAAAAATTGTATTTGGGAGGTCAGTCTGCAGCTAAAGTAGGTCATTATAAATACGTAGAAGTGTTACCAATAGAGGAAGTGATAGTACAGTCAATTTGTCCCCTACAGAAGCTCACCAGTTCCTAAATTAAAGAATTTCTGTGATATCCAGAGTGTTTTGTTGTAATAATGATTCTGGTCTCGTTCCACAGGCACTCAGGATATCGTGTTTGGTGAGGTGGACCGTTGAGGGAACTCCACTGGCTGCTCTGAGTTTCCGATTGTGATTCTGTCTTTCTGATACATGCTAGTGATGTTACCACAGACAACATTTCTTCTATTTCTCATTGTGTAAATGCTTACTAAACCTAATAAATATTTTAAAACCTCTTGCTGTGTTTGCAAATCTTGACATTAAGCAGTGCTCATTTTCAAATGGAAAAATAAGGAATCCTTCCACAATGGAAGATCCGCAACAGGGAGTAGGCTGTAAAGGTACAAACTAGAAGAGTGATGTGCAGTATGTGTAAAAGCAACATTTAGGATCAGACAGCTTGATTCGACACATGGCACACATTTTTTCGGAAGTTACAGGGTCAAAATGTTTGTTCAGCCTTTACAAGGAACAGGCCTGAAGCCGATGATATGGCTTTCAAACTTTTTCCTCTTCGTCACATGGGGTGGGGGTGGTTTAAACTTCAAAACTGACATTTTTTACCACAACTTCCCTCTTGTTGGCCTCTGCACATTTCCCGTCTATTTACTGAGAAGCCCCTTTGGAGGTGTAAGCGTGTCCAGGAAGGTTCCAAGCAGATTGAATGCAGCTCAAGTTTTTCTCATAATGATACGGCCTGTGTTCCCCTTTTCTTTTCTCTCGCTTTGGCTCAGCTTCAGCAGTGCTGGTAAGTGATTTAATCTGTTAAATGTTGTTTTTGCCCTTCAAATTAACAACAAAATAGTCATGAATTACCTTATTTGTAGTTTTTGTGTGATATGACATTAATACAAAAAGTTAATTGCTCACTAAAAATGGGTTGGATTTTCAGTTTTCAATTTTAGATTTAGACATAATCATAAACAAGTATTTGTTAATAAGCATGCACATTTAAAAGGATAATTATAATGTCAAAATGAATGCAAAATTATATTATTAATTAATATTTTTTTTTTTTTAAAAACTAAATCATAAAAATGGCCAATTTTTTGCCTTGTCTTTGAAAAGTTTCCAGGAAGTCATGGCTACTAAACTTAGATTAAAACTTTGTTTTTTAAGTAAAAGGTGTTTTGTTTGCATATGTTTGTTGATAAATTATTCAGTTAAATCATAATATCACAACGGTTTGTATTTGCTGATTGCTGATTATAGGAGCACTGAAGCGGTTTGAGACAAAGTTTTTATTCTACATTCTATGTTTTATGAATACACAATTTAAAAAAACATAACCCTATGTCAGTCATTGTACCAAACCATTTAAACCATTTACTGACTGTTTTTATGTGTGTAGCAACTATATCAGGTGGTCATTACAAATGTCTTCATGTGAAAGGAAATGGAACTTTGTTGCCAGGAAGTAGCCCAATTTCTCATTCTGTAAAGTTGAACCACACACCAAATACAACGATTACAGCTCCTTAGTCTAAACTCAAATAAATTTTAGCAAACATGCACATAATATCATACGTATGTAGTGATCAGCTCAGGTTGTTTTGTTAATTCAGCTTTGTAGTCTATGCGAGTTTGTTTTTAACCCATAGTTAAATATGGACAAAACCAATGTTTGGAAATAAATTATCCTAATGCAAGGTTATTGTTTCTGAATGGGTTAAAACAACCTAGCATATCGTTTCTGTTCTACCGAAACCTATGTCCAGATTTGTTTTTCAGGAAATGGGAAAAACACTGTCAAAGTTGACAAGAACTTTTTAATACTTTTTATTGGTTAGATATTTGCAAAACCCAGTGACAAACATAAAGGGTGACTAATAATAATGATTATGGATAACACTAAAAATCACAAAATATGGAGATGGTGTCAGAAGGACAGCAGCGATATGTTAATTTATAACCCACTGATAGGTTTTGTTTATATTTACCCATGTGTTAATTTTAACCTTCATTTTTTTCAAAGATGCAGTGAGTTTGAAAGAGCCACAGATTTGCTATGTCTTGGATGCTGTGCTGTTTATCTATGGGATTGTTCTTACAATCCTGTACTGCAGACTGAAGGTATTGTATACATGATCAAACTCTTTTAGCATAAAATCCGCAAATTCTTTGGGTAAATTAGTTTAAGATTTTTTTTAATCAATTGTTTTCGCTATTATAAATAAGTATTTTTTTTAATAACAGCTAAGGAACAAACAAGCAGAGAAAAGAACACACTCTAAGGTAAGATATGCGCATGCACACACACTCACCAAAGATACCTAACATTTTTTTATTGAGATTATTATTAATTATCTTAAATAAGTCTATAAGGCTTCTCATAGATGTAAACAGATTTGAAACTCTTACTTTTTGTAATGTACTTCATGGTATCCTGGTGAACAGAAGTATACATTTAATTTAAAACAAACAAAGAAAAAAAATAGTAATAACATAGTAGTAAAAGTAGTAATGTTTTATAGTTCCCAGATGGAAAATATGAATCCTCATGGTTATAGTGATAGACTGTTTTCAAATGTTATTAAAGCAGTATGCTTTATATAAGTTAACCTTTTCATGCTATGTCTACAATAAAAGGCATGTGAATGATTAAAGCTGAAGCCAGAAGCATTTATCTCCAAAAGTGCAAAGAGAGCAAAGTAAATGACAATCAATGTTTGCAAGCAGTTTTGGAGATAATAGGAAGCAGCGTGTCATAAAAACTTATGCCACTATTTAGTTTATTGAAGGCGATCATTTCACAATTTGACATATTGTCCGTCTCTATTTTAGAGATTGTAAAGCATTAGAGATTCTTTTAATTTATGCTGTATAGCAAGCTTGTCTGACACACTCTTACATTTGACCATGGCAGAATGCACCTTCTTTAAAAAAAAATATGTTTTTATACCACAAAACTATATGTAACAACCACAAATAGTGATACTTTTATAAACCCAAATAATTAAAAAGCAACAAAACCTTGTCCAGCGAGGATAATTATTATATTAATTGATATTAATTATGTACAATAGATGCATTGCCCGCTGCCACACCCAATACAAAATACAGCGTGCCATCGTGACATACATGATTAGCATATTGAATTATCAGCTTTTTACTATATAATTATTGTGGCCAAGTTAATTTAGAATAACAATTTCATCGTATTACACATTTAGAAAATATAAAATGCATGAAAATATACAATATATTTGTTTCGATTTTTGGCAAATGCATGGAACATTGGATGGAAGCACATGCAAATTTAATAATACATTACATTTATATAAGCAATAAGGTACGAGAAGCTATATCGTAAGTCACAGCGGAAGGGCATTGTTTGACCCTTTTAAGCCATGACTTATTCGCTATACAGCACCTTATTGCTTTTATAAAACGGTTTCTACAAAATACAAACATTAAAGCCAAAAAGATATGTATCAGTGCAACTTTCATAAGGTTACTACAAGTCATCAATCTGCTGAAAAAATATAGTCCCTAACCGGCTGAACAGCAAACATAATGTTTATGTTGCTAAAGGTGCTACTCAGTGTGTGGTCATTGGTATGTTTTATCGTGAATAAATACAACTATTGACCAATTCGTATCAAGAACTGGAACTAATAAATATTAATACAACTGTACATTTTTTCATTTTACAACATTTCATTGTAATGAGGGTATAGTTAAATTAAAAAAATTATAAATGAATCTATAAGCATAGATAGAGAAATGTTTTTAAACAATATATTTATAAAACTGATGGCTTAATCTGAACAGTAAATCTGGCATTGTTTACTTTTCCTTTTTATTTCAAGTAAAGCTGCGAAAAAATGTAACAATGCAATTTTAACACAATTTTGTGCACATGAGCTAAGCAGTGCAATTTTGAACACATTCTCATTTTGAGTGCACTCTAAAAATATATATATGAAAATCTTATCTTGGTATCAGCAGAATTATCTGCTCTTATTAACTGGCCCTCTTCTCCCCCTTCATACTATACATCCGGCCTCATATGCTGTGTGAAGTCCTGCCTCAGAAGTCAGATTATTTAAAAAATAACTTTTTACCTAGTTTGTCATAGAATATGTACTTTGTGTTTATAGCATGCATCCTTGACAGAAGTTTTCCTGATATACAATCAAATGTCATATTATGTTATAAATGCCATTCCGCAGAAGAAACATTAATTTAACCTAATTAGACCACAGGTGTCAATGTCACCTTTTTCATGCTTTTGCAAACAGTGTGTTCACACATCTCTACATCTTTTGTGATGATGTTTTCTTTTTAATGTTTTGCAGAACAAAGATGCAAGTGAAGGAGTTTATGAGGTATTCTTTTTTGCTTTGTGACTGTTTAATGCTCTGTATATAGGCAGCGATGTATTTCTGTTTAGTTGTATTACACTTTAATCCATGATGTCACCATAAGAGAATCTACAGTGTTTGAATACTAAATACTCTATAACAGTAATATTTGTTAAAATAGCTTTACTGGAGTACACTCTTTACTCTTACAAGATGCACAATGGCATTTCAGAATTTGTGCTATTTGTTCTATCAGACAGCTATTGTTATAATGTAGCAATTGCATGCAGTATTTCTATAGTGTTATCTGATGCTTGCAAGCACATTAAGGGGTCTGTATTTACTAACGCTTGTGGTTGGTCTGGTAAGCTTCTGTTGAAATGGTGCTGACTCTTGCCACATCCGCTTTGTCCCTCTCTCTCTCTCCTCTACACCTTAGGGTCTCAAGCCTCATGATCAGGACACTTATGAGACCATTAATAACATGAAAAAATGAGAAGAACGAGATGTAGTTCAAAGCAAAAGAAGATTAAGAAGTTTTGCATTGTGGACACCGCGTTGTCATCAGCTGTCAGTATAACTTTATCTATAGCTATTGTAAATAAGCTATAACACCAACCTTGTTATAAAGATAAAAGATATTGTTGTCTTTATATACTTATCACGTATGTTAGACTGTTTTAATGGTACTTGCATGCCAAGTATTGATCATCAAACAGTCAAATGTATACAGAATTTAGAGTTTTTTAGCATTTAGAGTTTTGTGTGATTATTCTGCCTGTTTAATTATTTAATTTACAATCATATTTACATTTTAATGAATGTATTTTTTTTACTTATGTAGCTAGTAACATATGACACACTTGTGTTCTATAGCAAAATGCCACCAACCTCACACAGTCCGAGTCATTTCCTGTTTTACAGAGTACATGAGTGGTCTGACAATAAACATCTGACTTTGACCACAGGTGTGAGGGTGGAAACAAAGCGGTGTTGATTTTTGTGTGTGCTGTTTTCCATTACCGTAGTTTAATCATAAGCTCAAATGTTTTTTTGTGTGGACCAAAAATGTGGGTAACCTTTCACAATAAGATTGTATTTGTTAACATTAGTTAATGCCTTCACTAACATAGACTACCAATGAAAAATATTTCATTGTAAAAATGAAAATTTTCTTATTGTAATTCTGAACTAATCTAATGTACTTGTGATGCAGTTTGCATCCATGTGTCCTGTATTACATTAGTAGATTTGTGGAAAGTTGTAATAATATTAAAAAATCTGATTACAATTCCCATTAAACAATTATTAATTAAATAGCAAAACACTGGACAATCCTGGAAGTATACTAGTAAATTAGTCCCTAATATTTTTTTTATATTTTCTGGTATTGAATCATTGTTTAATTCATTGCACATTAATTATTTTTATAATTATAATTATTATTTATATAGTTTTTTCCTTTGTTCTCTTCCCATGTCAGAATTGTATTTTAAAGGAATATTGTGTATCAACAAATTCTAAACATATAGCCATCTTAAGCCATATTAATATATTTAAATAGATATTTGATCAATTAATCCTTCATTATTGTATAACTATTATTAACATGTGTGTATATTATTTTTCCTCTGTTCTCTTCCCATCTCATCTGAATATATTTACCTATATGGTAACACTTTATAATAACGTCCAGTTGTAAGTGATGTATAAGTGATTAGTTAATGATGAACAAATAATTTACAAAACATTCATAAAAGATTAATGAGTAATATGCTAACAATTTATGCATGTTTTGTTAATTCAGTTAAAAGTAATTTACAGGTGATTAGTTAATCATTTACAAAACCTGACTGTGCATTCATAAATGATTAGTAAGTGACATGTTAATGTTTTTGTGTTTTGCGAATTCGGTTATAAATGATTTACAAGTAATTAGATAATGATGAACTAATCAATTACAAAACATGACTTTGCGCTCACAAATGATTACTAAGTGATATGCTAATGATTAACAAATCTGACGTTAGTTGTCTTAAAAATAGCATATCGTGAAATGATCAACAGATCTTTAGTAAATGGTTAATAAATTACTAGCTAATACATTATTAATCACTTTTAAATCATTAAAATATCTACACTTATCTCAAGAAACAATTGTTAACAAATGATAATTGAACCATTTGAAAACGATCACTATGTACTTTGGTTTATTAAAAAGCACATGCAACTATGCTTTGAATTGTCACATTTGTACATTCGTTACAGCAATTAGGGGATGCAGAAAGTGTTGTAAGTGTCTTGTATGCACATACAGATCATTTGTAACAGGTAAGAAAGAACTATGAATGATGAGTAACACATTTACAAGTGATGGGTAGTTTACACTTTAGATTAAGGGATGCAGAAAGTGTTGTAAGTGTCTTGTATACCAACCCGTCCTACTCACTCCCGACTCGTCACATATTTACGCTCGGTCAGCGCCCCCCGGCGTCACTTTTGAACGCGCAGGGTACCCCTTTGGCGTCGTTTTTCGACGAACAGGGAAGTGCGTTGCTGTTTGCTAAATGCTCCAAACCGAGATGCGTGCAATTCTTAGCATTTCATAATTATTTATGGTTTCAATATTTTGTAGCACCTAACCCAACCTCACCCTAACCCTAACCACTTCTCAGCCATTTAAAACACAACACGCAAATAAAAGTACAGTCACAGGTATTTATTGCACAATCTGACCAAAAGCATTACAAAATATAACGAACAACTCGTTTCGAAGACCTTTTTGCACCAAAACCGTACCATAACTTTACATGAAGATGCCGTGCTTGTCCGTGAATACATGAAGTCGCTCCCATTCGAAATATAAACCGGAACAGCTAGATGAAATCGGTCGCGGGAGCCAATACCGTTTCACGTTCAAAGCCAACGAAATGACGCGATCGGTCACGAGACACGGGAGAGCCAATGGCATCGAAGCCGACGTAACTTCCTCTGGCGGCAATATTTGAACGTCGTTACTTCACTGGATTTGAGATTTACGGTGGACGGTGATCGCTTTCGGATCTGTTCCTCATACAAATCGATCATTTCGCGTTGGTACCCTTGAGATATCTGTATTTTTGAACAACATTTGTGGCTGCTTGTATTATGTGTTTTATATTACGATAAATAAACAGTTACATTACTTGCTCAAACTGTGAAACTGTCTGAATAGCGTCATGTAAACGCAATTATCCTGGCCATTAAACTTAAATTAAACCCCGAAACATCATCATTGCAATTATATCTAATATACATTTTCATAATAACAGTCAAATTCGTGTGCCCTTCACGTCGAAAAACGACGCCAAAGGGGTACCCTGCGAGTTCAAAAGTGACGCCGAAGGGCGCTGACCGAGCGTAAATATGTGACGAGTCGGGAGTGAGAATGTGTTGTGTATACACATACAGATCATTTGTAACAGGTAAGAAAGAACTATGAATGATGAGTAACACATTTACAAGTGATGGGTAGTTTACACTGTGCTGACTAGCATGGGAATAGATCGATGTCTTCTCTGACACATTTGGAGTATTTTAATGCTGTGCACCTGATGTGTTCTTCAGTGGAAATTTCAAAACACCACACACTGTAATCCACTAACTGTCAGTCATTTACACAAATGTATTCACTTGCCCAAAAGCAATTTATTATTCTTTAAAAAATAGTTTTAGCATAGTTGCATGTGCTTTTTAATAAACCAAAGTACATACTGATCGTTTTCAAATGGTTCAATTATCATTTGTTAACAATTGTTTCTTGAGATAATAGTAGATATTTTAATGATTTAAAAGTGATTAATAATGTATTAGCTAGTAACTTATTAACCATTTACTAAGGATCTGTTTGATCATTTCACGATATGCTATTTTTAAGACAACTAACGTCAGATTTGTTAATCATTAGCATATCACTTAGTAATCATTTGTGAGCGCAAAGTCATGTTTTGTAATTGATTAGTTCATCATTATCTAATTACTTGTAAATCATTTATAACCGAATTCGCAAAACACAAAAACATTAACATGTCACTTACTAATCATTTATGAATGCACAGTCAGGTTTTGTAAATGATTAACTAATCACCTGTAAATTACTTTTAACTGAATTAACAAAACATTCATAAATTGTTAGCATATTACTTATTAATCTTTTATGAATGTTTTGTAAATTATTGTTCATCATTAACTAATCACTTATACATCACTTACAACTGGACAACTGGTACTAGGGTAGGGTGCATTTATTATTACACATCACAATATTTGACATAAAATTTAGCTTTTCTGCAGGTTTCCAGGCCATCTCTTTTCTATAATAAACTCCACAGCTCTTACCCCAGACCAGGCGCCATATACTGTAGAAGATCCTCTGCATTTACTCAGAACCAATGGCCAGCTAAAAAAGTGCAGACCAGTCTACACAACATCTGTCTGGGCTTCTGTACTATTAATCTTTGCCAGATCACTGTACAGTAGTGTTCCAAAGCTTCTTTCCATGTGTTTCCTGCTTTTAATGTATGAAGTCATAAGCCAATTCTGGTAAAATACAAGAGCAACTATAATAATGCACTATAGAATTATATTTGTAGACACACACAACCACATTTTCTATAGCACTTTTTAGAATGTCAAAGAGGTTTAACAGAAACAATAAACATTTTAGTCAAAACAAAACATAAAAACGAGCAAGCCAGTGGTGAGTCTGACAAGGAACCAAAACATTAAAAGGTGAAGTGGTGGTGAAAAACCTTGACAGGACCCAGGCTCGATTGAGGGACCAGTTCTCCATTGACTACGCTTTATTTTTACGTTAACAAACAAAATTCTTTCAATAAATTTTTGTCCGCACTATCTCTATAGATGGCATCTGCCACATTACATGTAAATCAGACTTGTGGCCTATAGAAGGACAACAGAAAAAAACTAAAATCTGAGACATTTCTTACTAAAAATTTTGTTATAACTGTTACTATATTCTGGCAAATCCCTGAATATATCAGAAAGAATTCTTATGTATTCATATAATTTCCATTAAATTAAAACAAATAATTTAAAGATTTGCCACATTGTAGCTGAATCTTCAATTTGTGACGCTATGATAATACGTTGTTTTTTATTTTTTATTGTAGCGCCCTCCATTGAAGGATTATGATATAGGTCCTCAGGTCTAGGTGTTCTCATTTTTTTGTTTAAGATTGGACATTGTGTTCAGAAAGCATTGCCACTGAGTGCAAAGGAGCCACACCCAAGCATTTTAATGGCTTGTTAACAGTTTGACCAAAACCTTTCAAAATTCTTCTAATAATTTTTTGCCATGAGGCTGTCTAGATCAGTGTTTCCCAACCCTGGTCCTCGGGGCACACCTTCCAGAATGTTTTAGTTCTCTCCCTATATGAAACACCTGATTGATGAGTTGATTCAGGTGTTTTATATAGGGAGAGATCTAAAACATTCTGGAAGGTGTGCTTGAGGACCAGGGTTGGGAAACACTGGTCTAGATTATACATGTTATGTATGTTCCCCCTCTCTTACGTACCTCATAACTTCCTGTCTCTCTCACAACTGTCCTGTCGGAATGAAGCTATAAAGGCTAAAAATAACTAATAAAACATGACAAATTTTTAATAGCTACAATATTCCGTACGTACAAAATATAAGTGTACCAAGGTCAACTGATTGATTTATATGAGGAACACAAGAGACGCTGGGTTTGTTTGAATGAGAATGCGCCTTCAAGATCCAGAGGTCTTCATACTGTATCAAGTTACTTCAGTTCACAAAGTTTACCACACAAGTTGTTTGTAATACTTTTATACTGTTTTTTGGTCAATTTTGTGACTGTATTTTTCCTCGTATATTTGTTTTGTATGGTTGAGAAGTGGTTAGGTGCTCCAAAATATCTTTAAAGACAAAAATATTTATGCAACCATTTCTACTTTTACAATTCCAAAGAATTAAATATGTCTTGTTCTAATGCATGAGGGACTAAGTCAAGCCCACAATAAGAATTCAGAGGCTCGTGGAACAATGTCTCGTAGCACACACACGTACATGGTTTTGAATTATAGGGTACTATTCTGTAATTTTTTTCCACCATACAGGTTTAACCCTTGTGCTGTGTTCAAAACCCTATAACACTTGTGGTGCTCCCTGGTCAAAATGACTATAAAACTATAAAGATAACTTATAAATCACTTGTTCTGCAATATTATCAGCAAATATTTTATTCAATCCTTTTGTCAACGTGTTTTCTTTCATTTAGGACTGTTTTGTGTTTCGGATTAATCGTAGGCCTAGTTAATCTGATTTAACCACTTAAGCGGCACTTTAATACATCTTGATGTGCACTTTTAACTTCATGGTTAAGATGTGCTTCTGAAAATACTGAAAAAGCAATAACAGTGACTTAAAATGTGCATTCATTTAATTTGAATGCATAGCAAACAAAAACCACAATGCTTACACAGACAAGAAAATAGACCATGTTTGTTAGTTAAAAGTGTGTATTCAGCACACTTATTGCAATAATGAATATGAACGTTTAAATGGCCAACAAAAAAAATCAAATCGATAAAGAAAAAAAGCAGATAAACAAAGGTTTAAGTTAAATTACAAATTGTATTTTAAACTTGCAGTTACCCATTCTTTAGAAAGAAAAATAAAAGTAAACATTAAATATTTTTAAATTACAACTTTTATTTTAAACTTGCACAGTTTCTTAGAAATATAAAATAATAAAGTTAACTGAGTACATTTTAACATTCCAGAACTACCAACACTACAAATAACAAATGAAGAACCGCATAAACTATAAATTCAAGTGATGGTTCACCCAAATGAAAATTCTGTCATCATTTACTCACCCTCAAAACTGTATACATTTCTTTCCTTGTTCTACTCAACACAAAGTAAGGCATTTGGAGGAATGTTTGAGGGTGAGTAAATGATGACAAAAATCTTTGGGTGAACTATCCCTTTTAACTAACCCTCAGACAAGTCTATTGCATAAAGGTAACTTAATTCCTATCGTCACCCTTAACCACTCCACTTTCATGACTTTTTTTAGCATAACTTTCATGTTACACTTTTGGTGAAGCACAGCCCTTACTTGGGATCGAGTGGTCCCTTGAAATCGATCAATCACTGCATCTGTCAACAAAAAAATATTTTTTTATTATATGATAATCATTTTTATCAGATTTAAGGTGCTACTAACTTGGGCCAGTGGTCTCAAATTCAAGTCCTGGAAGGTCATTGCTCTGCACAGTTTAGCTGCAAACAGTTCCAACTCTTACCTGCTTGGAAGTTAGAACTGGATAGCATGATAAGGTGTTTTTAATTATTGGTGGAACAAAACAGTGTAGAGCTGTGGCCATCCAGGAAGTGATTGACACCAGTGATCTAGGACATACATTTGTAAATTAAAGAGACTTGGAAACATGCAACTTAAAACAATATGTATGTACAGTACTTAAAAACCTGTATTGTTCTGTGGTTAGCAGCAATATATGGGTTTATATCAACACAGTTTAATGTAGACTGTTAATATAGTATTACAAAATGATGAAGTCATGAAGGCACAACATAAAACCTGTAAATGGTTCATAAATGGTGCATACTTTAAATGTGATGAAACAGCTTTTCCATAAAAAAGTGAAACTAAATGTAAGAAACTGTATGGCCTATGATTTGTCTTAATGATATTTCCTAATCAATATATACATATACAATTGAATACAAAAATGTGTACATCCCTAACATGAGTGTCTTGGTACAAAGGTATAATGGAAGAGCTAATAAAGAGAGAAAGCTCTGTGTGCCTTACTCAAGACTCAATACCTAATATTTACAGATACTGTGATGCACGATTATACAATGTATTAACAATTAGTTATTCAATTTAGTTTTCATACACAGCTTAGTATTTCTGTAAATGCATTTGCTAGCAGAATTATAATTTGGTTGTCTGACCCTGTATACAGTACAGTGTAAGTCACTAAACAGTATAGTGACAACCAAGTTCAGCAGTATCCATCAAATGTTGCAACGCAGAACTATGCTGGGTTTTATTGAATTTGCAATACTTTTGATTCATATATCGCCTGTAGGAAAAATAACAGTGCTGTAAACGATAAAACTATCTGCTCTGCAAACTACTGTGTTATTGTTTATGATAGTGACATTCAAATAATATTATCAACAATTAAAACTGCGTTAGAAAACAACATAAAGGACTGGTTTTGTACATGTAAAGAAAACTGGAAGTTAATTACACTGGAAGTCAGACACAAAAAAGTTAGAAATAGCCGTACCTGTTCCTGTACACAAAAATGGTGGAAATACTTAGTATAACATTGATTTCTCCCTTTAACCACACTACACTTTAAAAACTGGTAACCAGCAGTTGTTATGTTGAAGAGCTATTTTTATAAGATCCTTTGTTTTCTTGATGTGGCATAATTTATTTTGGTTGAGTCTGCAATGTTGACACTTTCCCCACCACTAACAGATTGGCATTGAAGGCAGAGGCTCTGATCTTTATGTTCATATATTGTTTTTGCAGATATTCATTTGACAAAATATTCTGGGTGGCAGGAAAGTTTGGTGGACAACAAAATCTATTTTATAACCTACTGAATAAAATTAATTGGTTCACATGCAACCACATGAACCAAAATTTTAGGTTACCAACTCTTTTAGAGTAGCGATCACCTGTTTACATCAAGAAAACACCATACATACCAATGAGTGAATTGACTTTGATGGAGACCAGTGGTGTTTTGTTTGTTTTCTTCCCTGTTAGACTGGATGTGGCCAAAGCGTCACGTCCAAAAATAACAACCGCTAGCTCCTGTGTAAACACGGACATTTTGGTCCTTGACAATCGGTCAAATGTCCTTTTAGGGATTTTTATGCCTCCACCCAGGGAGATCTATTTTGACCACAGGAGAAAAAATATTGTATCAGAATTGTGAGTGTGAATCAATGACAGTGCCTTAATTATACATACTTGCAAAAAAAAGGGTACAACATTTATGCTAATTTGCCAAGATATTGTTATGACAAACTTTTGGTTTGTTTTGTAGCTTTTAAACTACAAGTGTTTAAACAATGTTTTGCTTGTTTAATTACTTAATACACATCAAAGTGTGGGACAATTTTTAAAGGTATAGCTCACCCAAAAACGAAATTCTGTCATGATTAACTCAATAACGCACCATCATGTTGTTCCAAACCTGCACTACTTTCTTTGCAGTTCCACTTTGAAGTCGCCAAGAAACGTAAATGGCATTTGAGAATGATCTATTTTGATTTCATGTTGACTTCAAGAAACTAAAGGTGGTCGCACACTGGATGAGAAGCACAGCATTGAATGCATCTAGGACAGCTCAGAGGTATAGACCCCTTTCTCGCCAACCAATCCACCTTCTTGAGCCCGAAAACGTACTCGGTTACTAACGTAACCTTGGTTCCCTGAGATACGGGAATGAGTAATGCGTAGCAGGACGCTATGGGGGAAAACTCCTTTTTCTCCGATGACTGAAGCTTTTCAATAACACAGTGAATACTGCATGGCCATTGGTGCTTGCAAAGTAAAACTTTGAGCCAATGGCAGCGATGCTGCACGGACCTATGGCGATGGTGCCCGCCAAAATGGTCAGGGCTTATGGCTATATAAACAGACACATCACCGTAGGGTCCTCAGGTTACTTCGACTGAAGCGACGACCATATGCAGCTTGTAAGCACGGCCAGGAACGCAGTACTCGTTCCCATATCTCAGGGAACCGAGGTTACGTTAGTAACCGAGTACGTTCCCTATCGATACTTCACTCGTACTGCGTAGCAGGACGCTATGGGGAACCAGTATAATCCCGCCGTGCTACAAGTGGAACAAAAACATCATATAATCCCGAAGCCGTGGCTCGAGGATAGGTATGAGGCAGAGAATCCTGCGGAAGGCGGAAAAGCCAAGCTAATAGGTGGCCTAATCCGGTTAATCGTCCCAGTAGTGTGCTAGGTGCTGGTGTGGTTGAGGGCAACCACAGCCCAGCAGTAGTCTTAAGCAGAAAGGACTCGGGCCTGTAAGGCCGGAACGTCCAGACTGTAGAATCTGGTAAATGTGGAAGGCGAAGCCCAGCAGGCCGCCGCACAAATTCGCTATGGAGACACCCGCTAGACAAGCCAGAGAAGAGGGGACACCTCTAGTAGGTGGCTCTAACTCCCGTGGGGCTGAAGGCCCAAGGAAGAAGTATGCAGCGCGATAGCCTCAATATCCATTTAGAAGTCTATGCTTCGTGACCGGAGACCCTCTGGTGCGGTGCCAAAGCAGACAAAAAGCTGTTCCGACCGCCTGAATGGGGCGGAACGCTCAATGTAGATCTTAAGCGCTCTGACTGGACAGAGCAGATTCAGCTCCGGTCCTGCTCGGAGGAGGGGAGCGCGAAAGTGTCACTACCTGTGCTCTAAATGGAGTAGAGAGCACCTTAGGTAAGTAACCATGTCTAGGTTTGAGGACTACCTTAGAGTTGTCAGGCCCAAACTCAAGACAGGAGGGGCTCACAGAGAGCGCCTGTAGATCGCCCACACGTTTTACCGATGCTAATGCTAGCAGCAGAGGGTTTTAAGCGTTAAGGGACGGAGGTCCGCAGACTGAGAGGCTCAAGGAAGGGCCCTTCAGAGCTCTCAACACCGTGGGCAGATCCCATATGGGAACGGTGAGGGGGCGAGGAGGGCGTAGCCGCCTGGAACCCTTCAAGAAGCGAAAGACAAGTCATTCTTTCCCACTCCTTGGCCCGCTATGGGGGCATGAGAAGCTGCAATTGCTGCCACATAGACCTTGAGCGTGGAAGGGGAGCGGCCCTTATCCAACAGCTCTTGCAGGAAGGACAGAATTAGTGATATGTCACAGGATTCTGGGTCTGCGCCGCGGGTTGTACACCAGGTGGAGAAGACAGACCACTTGAGGGTATAGAGTCGTCTAGTAGACGGAGCTTAGCCTGTGATATGTGTTCATGACACTCTCGGGGAGGACCGTAGGCTCCCTCGAGAGGCCAAAGGTGCAGAGCCCACAGCTCTGGCTGGGGGTGCCAAATCCTGTTGCCTGCTGAGAGAGGAGGTCCCGTCTCAGGGGAATAGGCCACGGGGCTGCTACGAGCAACTGAGACAGTTCGCAACCCAAGGCTGGTTCTTCCAGAGTGGGGCTACGAACAGCACCTTGTGCGCCTGTTCTCTGATCCTCCTGATCGTCTGTGGTATGAGAGCGATCGGGGGAAGGCATAGAGGAGCCGGTTGGGCCAGTTGTGGGCCAAGGCATCCCTGTCCTTCGAAAAATAGGTTGGGCAATGAGTGTTGTCTTTTGAGGCAAAAAGGTCGATTTCTGCCTTGCCGAAGACTTCCCAAATTTTCTGAACCGACTTGGGGTGGAGCGTCCATTCCTCTGAAGGGACGTTGTTCCGAGATAGCATATCTGCTCCCTGGTTCAGTCTGCCTGGCACATGAGTTGCCCTTAGTGAGCGCAGATTGCACTGAGCCCATTCCAAGAGGCAAAGTACCAGGGAGAAAAGGCGTCTTGAGGAGAGGCCTCCCTGGTGATTTATGTAGGACACCACTGTCATGCTGTCTGATCGGACTAAGACGTGGCGGTCCCGTAAGACCGGCAGGAAGTGGCGAAGAGCCAGCCATACTGCCTGCTAGTGTTGTCACGATACTGGAATTTCTAACTTCGATTCAATACCTAAAAAAATATCGATATTCGATACCATTTTCGATACCACGGGGAATAAACTGCCATAGCAATAAGGCCCTAATAAGCAATAGCAATATAGGCCTTTTTAAATTTTATTTGAAGTTAAATTGAACAAGACTAGACAATGAGGTATATATTTTTACATTATTTATTAATTGTTAATCTAATGTTAATTTTACAGAATACATTTACTATTTAAAATTAAAGTTGTATTTGTCAGTATTAATGGACCAGACCCTGTTGAAAAAAACCAGCCTATGCTGGTTTGGTATGTTTTGATGCTGGTTTGCTGGTTTGTGCTGGTTTAAACTGTTCATATGCTGATATTAAGATGGTTCTTAGCTGGTTTAAGATCAAACCAGCATCGATCAAAACATACCTTACCCAGCATATACTGGATTTTTCAACAGGGGAGCTTACATAAATAGTTGTATTTTTTAACTAACATTTAAAAGAGATTAATAAATACTTGAACATATGTATTGCTCATTCATTGTTCGTTAATGTTAGTTAATAGCCTACATTTTTATTTGGCTAAATTGGCTTTTATTCACATAGGCCCATACTGTAATCATTGATCAGCGCACATATAGACAGAAACGCAAACTTAAACGCAAGAACTGTTGCAGAGACTCCGCATCTTTCTAACATTAACAACTTTTAACCGGAGCGAATGAGACGAGTGGATGAAATCATTGAACAGCGCACATACATGAGCGCTATGGTAAACACTGGAGTGCAACGTGTATCACACGCGAGAACTGTTGCGGAGACTTCACCCGCACCAGCATTATTTCAAACATCAAATTAACCGGAGCGAACGAGACGAGTGGATGAAATCATTGATGAGCGCACATAAAGACAGAAACGCGTGCATTAAACATGAGAACTGTTGCGGAGACTCTGTACTAACATAAACAACATATAACCAGGGCGAATGAAACGAGTGGATAAAATTATTGATCAGCGCACATACGTGGATCGCTATGGTAAACACGGGAAGCGTAACGAGACTGAGTAACACTGAGACTGACTGAGACTGGCCATCTTTTCTAACGTAAACACGATTTAACTGCCACAAACGAGTCAAGTCTGTGAGAGGAGGCGGGGCTCTGTTGTTATGCGTTCACGTGCAGTGTGTGTTAACTCACTGTCGGAAAAGAGAAAGAGAGCGGGAACGCGCAGCTGATATCGATATGTGGGACATGGGTATTGGAACCGTTTCAGATTCTTCAGTATCGATACTTATCGAAATATCGATATTTTTGACAACACTACTGCCTGCATTTCTAGGCAGTTGATGTGCAGGCCCTTTTCCTGAATCGACCAGTGGCCGAAGGCCGGTGCGCCATCGCACAGAGCCCCCCAACCCGTTTTGGAGGCGTCTGTTGTGACCACCTTTCATCTGCATGTGGTGCCCAGGGGCACACCCTGCTCCAACCAAAGAGGATTCCTCCATGGGGCTAGAGCTGTTACACAGACCTGATCCACCCAGATGCGTAGGTGTCCGAGACGCCAAGCGTGAGGCAGAACTCTCGGTTTCAGCCAGTATTGCAGCGGACGCATCCAAAGAACGCCCAACTGCAGTACTTGAGACCCAGCATCTTCTGAAACGCATTGAGGAGGCGTGACGCTCCGGGCGTAAAAGAGGCTGCGAGCTGCTGAATGGCTAAGGGCACGGTCTGGCGCGATACTGGCCGTCAGACGGTTCGAATCGAAAACCGCCCCCAGGAACGAAATCCGTTGGCTGGGGGACAGAGCGCTTTGGCAAGGTTGATTCTGAGCCCCAGGCATTCTAGGTGACTGAGGAGGAGGGACCTGTGGGACCTTAGCTCTTCCTCTGACTGTGCTAGAACAAGCCAGTCGTCGAGGTAGTTCAGAATGCTGATTCCCGTCTGCCTGAGAGGGGATAGAGCTGCGTCCATGCACTTTGTGAAAGTGCGTGGAGCTAGAGACAGTCCAAATGGAAGGACCATGTATTGATATGCAACCCCTTCGTAGGCGAATCTCAAGAATCGTCTGTGATGGGGGGCTATCTGGATGTGGAAGTATGCGTCTTTCAGATCCAGGGAGAAGAACCAGTCCCCTGGGGATCCGACCATACCCTACATATCCCCCCTTTCGGACGACTGGGTTTGTAGAAGCTTCGACGGCCGATGGTTGTCTGGATCGTAATGGTCGAGGTGACAGGTGGGTCTTACTGGTCCTCAGTGCTGTGGCGAACTGGCAGTGGGTCAATCTCGAGGAGGTTAGGTTCGGGCTCAGCTTGCATGCCTCCCTTCTCGTGGCTCCGTTTGAATGCCCGAGGAAACTCCGCTGTACACTTGTTCACTGACTCCTGCATTCCGTTGACCCTTCTGTAAAGGACGAAGGACAAGCCTAGAATAAGTGTATACCCTAATGTGGTGGTTTGGCACAGTGCAGTGTCTGTGGCGGTCCAGGACCGGACCACAGGGGAGTTGGCGCGAGCAGACATCCGATCCAGAGTCTGTAAGGCCTCGATAATAGGTAGGTTCAGTAGAACTGCCATCTTGCCTTGCTCGGGGCTATGTGCAGAGGGATGGCACTACCCAGAGAGTATGCAAGATGGGCTTGAAGGGGGTTGGTTGGCCCTAAGGTGGCAGAAGTTTCTTGGACAACAGATGGGAGGTTGTCTCACGTAGTTGTTAAGACATCAAATCTTGTCATCCACATCACGTTCCTCTTGTGAATCTTGCCGGGTGCAGCATGCTCTCTGGCCTTCACGTTTTCTGCAGTGATTACAGAGCAAAAGCAAGTGTCATGCTCCGGTGTCTTTCATTGAAGTACTGGTGAGCGGTGTAGGGTGTGACAAGGTTGAAGTCTCTTGGCTGGCACTTTGGATGTTGTGGTGGTATTGTCTGAGCTTAGGCCATGAGATCAAAAAGAGACACACACGTCGGTTGGTTTGAGGTCCCTTTGATGTCGGTGGACACAAGGGGGCTGTTCCCATTCCAGTTTACATGTTAACAGACACGTACTTCAGCGTACTGCTCGTTGTTCAGTTGGTTCCTTACACTTGGCCGGCTGAGACTGGTTCCCGAGAATGGAGTTAGGCTTGTATGCTTGTTGGTTTCCAAAACTTCTGTGCCTGATGTCGGTCCTGGAGTGGGCGTTTCTGTCCGAGCTGGTTATCAGTGGCCGTCTGAACCTGGAGAACATGTGAAGGTGTGCTGTGATGCAGTGGTCTGTCTCGTGGGATGCTGGGTGGTACTCTACATGCTTGGTGAACTTGCGTGTGATTGTAAAAAGTCATGGTTGCCCCTTGTTGACCTGGGCACCGGTCACACACAATCTTTCTTGATGTTCTACCCTGGGGAGGTGGCTGTTTTGCGTCATAGTGAGGCTGTGAAGTTTGCTGGTTGGAGCTAGAATCAACTCCACATCTACTGATGTGCTCTGTCGCTGCATGCCAGGGCAGTGCGCCACTTTGTGTGTTAGTGGCTTTGGTGCCGTGGTGTCTGGCCTATGGTGCGTCGTAGGCATACATCAGCATGACCCCCCTTTGTTCCTGGAAAGTTGCATGCCATGGCGTTGTGTTGTTACAGGAACAGACTAGAGGATTTTGCTTATCAGACGCAGCAAGGTTGGACATCGTGAAAGGAAGGTGTTTAGCATCGCTTGTGAGCGTTGGTGGTTGCTTAAGCGAAGCTGTATTTTAGGCAGAGCCAGTGTGGGTGGGTGTGATGCGGGCGGCGTGAGGTGGTAGCTGTGGCTTAGAAGCGATGCGTGGGATGGGCGGGTGGGTTTTTGGTGACCACCGGTTGCCACAAAATGCCTCAGTTTTCACAGGTTTACTTTGAATGTTCTTTCACCTTTTCCCGCAGAGGAGCATATCGTGTTCCTTTGTGATGACACTAGGTGTCTGGAACAGGTGTTAATGCTCAACTGGCTTATGATTCGCTATGTTTCTTGCCAAGTGATAGCGTGTGAAACTTAGCTTAGCCTACTTTGAGTCTATGCAGGTAAGAAATTGTCTGATGGAGTTTTGCGATTTGAAGGATTAATCCGGATAGCTGTCACTTGTGCTGTGATGTTTGGGGCCCCAGCTTGAAGTGTTGCAGTGGGACAGGCTTGTCATTTTCCACAAAACACCTGCTCTGGGCGTGCATTGCCTCACCATTGTGTTGTCGACCATGTGGCTTTGTGTGCATGGGATCTGTGGTGAGGAGCGTTGACTGTTAGAAACATCACAGGTTGGTGGCAGGTCTCTATGGTTACCTTCTGTGTTCTGATGTGAATGGAACATCGCTGGATGGCTTGTGAAGCACGGAGCAGCTCTTGTCATCTGGGTGCTCGGGCTGTGGTAAGAGCCGTGTTCAGCTGGTGCTTGGCTACCCCCCTTTCGTTCTGGTCACGTTGTCAGTGTAGACCAGTGTTAAGGCAGTGTTTGGCAAGTCCAGCTTTCAGATGGAACTCCATTCAGCAAGGGTAGATCAGGCATGTGGTGAAGCGCAGGTGCCCTTTGGTGTGTACATGGCACTGTCTTGAGTGCTCATTTACATGAGTGGGCAGTTCTTTCAACAGTTCACGAACCTTGTAGGTGGTGTTCTATGTAGCCCAGGATGCAGCTAGCTTGGGATGTAATGTCATGTGGTTCTGTGAGTGGGGCCACATAGTTGACATTAGTTCTGCATCATTGTCTTTGGTAAATGTACTCACTTGTACAGTATGCACGCTGCAAAAGATGACGTTTTCAGTAAAAAGGGGGTGTGGCTTCCAGAGTGGGCCATGCTCCACGTATTCCATTGAATATGTGTGGTTGAGGGCTTGGTCACACTGTGTGTTGAGCTGAACAGTGACCCCTTTTGGTGAATGCAGGTGCTACAGTATCATTTATTCACCAGAGTGCGAAGCTCTCGGCTAGTCTAGTCTGGCAGTAGGTTCTCGTACTTGACAGGGCCCCCATGGGGCTGTGAGGTTCGCGAGATCCAGGAAGTAGCAGGTTCAGCATTGGTTATTCCATTTCAAGTTCAAAGCATGGGTGTCCTAGGCCATGGCCGTGGTTGACAGGCATGAGTCAAATGGAAACTGCGCGCACTTGACAGAAGAGGAAATGTCTGATGCTGGTGTTGTCGTGGAGGGCGTGTGAACAGTGCAAAGCTGATGTCTGAGATATCTGCCCCTAGTTCCTGTATGGTGCCTGCTATCATCATGTCACTTGTTCTCGCGACCGGCTGAGATGTCATGCCTAACTTTTGTGACCTGGTGAGTTGGCTGGCTGTGAAGCGGAAGTTCCCGTACTTGAGCCCAATTCTTTTGTAATGGTTAAAGTCTCTTAGAGGCTCAAAACAATTTAGCAGGTCTCTGCTGGTGAAGAGAGGGTGTGTGTCCATCCGTGATATGTACATGGGGTGTACATGCTCGTGGAGCTTCTGGTCAGGTGTGTGGGAACTTCTTGTTTCAGTCATACCTCAGTTGATGGCCGCGTGTGTGTGTCTCGGCTTGTTCTGGGTAGTCAGCCGTCTGATGAGGTGCGGTCTGGGTGCTATGCTCATCTTGTGTTAGGATGACTGTCTGTGTGGTCGACAAGCAGGTTGCAGAGATCTGGACGTTTCCTCAGTAGGAGGGCATTCATGAGGGTTATTCGTTTCTCATTCCACTCGTGGTTGAAAAGAGTCTGACTTGGATTTTTACATCCTCCCGTTGAGCTCCTTTGATGTTCTCAGGATATCTGCTGGCTCAGACATATTTGCACAGTTTTGCTCTCTGGACAGGTGTCATCCATGGTGTTGAGATGAATTCCTTGGTGACTGTTGGGCCGGAACAGGTCAGTGGCTCCTAGGTTGCCAGCTGGGTTTCCACGGGGCGCCATCTTTTGTGTCAGACGAAAGTGGTCAGCTCCATGTTGTCTCAGGGCATCCTGTCTGGTGCTTGGCTGTTCCCGGCAGGCTGTAACATCTGCTGAGTCTCTGCTGAAGATCTGCTGCTGTGGTGCACCCTCCAGAGTCATTTCTTTGTGATGTGCAGAGATAGGCCAGATTTAAACAGTCTTTATGGAGGCAGCGCAATGTTCTCTGTAGGTCTTATGGGCTGAGTTTCGCAGATATCAGGTGATCTTGGCGTAAGAAGGCCATAGTGCTTAGGTGATGACTCGCAGTGTGATGCGGATTTCTGAGGCAGGAGAGTTTTGCGTTGAAGTCTTCTTCCCTTTCAGCCTGTTCCGTCCTCTCATGTAGGCTCGGATGCTGGCTGTAGCAGAGGTGTTGTAGCTGCTGTAATCCGCTTTGACAGTTTCTAACTGCTGGCATAGGATGCTGTGGTCCTCTAGGCTGGAGGTGATCCTAAGCAGGTGATCTGTCTTGTGTGGTCACACTGGGCAGTGTTCCTGCCTAAGAGTCAATGTTTTGCAGGTAGGAGTTTGTTGTGGCCTCCTGCAGTGTTCAGGGTGACAGCATCTAGTGGTGACAGCTGTCATGTTTCTGGCGAGATTGCTGGGATCTGTGGGGACACGCAGGGAATGTGTCTGCAGGTTCTTTTGAATGGTTCCTGCCCCACCCCTCTGTGTTTGCTGGCTAGTAAGGTGTGAAGGGGCTTTCGTCCCCCTCCTTCTGCAGCTTTGGGCTTTTAGCTGGGGGGCTGGACAGGAGAGATTCTGTTGCATTCTCCTGTCTGTTCACCTTGTAGTCTGCAAGCTATGTTCTGTTCCTTTTGGTTCCATTGCTGAGTCATGGCTTGGACTTCAGCGTGGACTGCTTGCAGATGGCCTTTATAGGCCTTGGCCGTGGCATTGTATTGCTGTCTGCCGGGGCCATTATGAAGAGAGCTTCTGCGTGTTGGAGTTTTCCTACCAGCTCCTCTCTGGCATCTGCTCCCATTGCTCTCTTCGCTCAGTCTGTGTTGCAAAGGACTCTTGTAGCTTTCATCTTCTCCTGTAGCTCCTGGTCCTCTTCATCCGCTGTCATTTGCAGGTCCAGCTGGTCTAGGCGGTTCTGCACGTGCTCCTGGCTCTAGTAGGACGATCTGGTCGTGGTCACTGATGATCCTGTCTGTGCACTTCAGATGAGTTTGTTGTCTCTCTGTAGTTGTAGCTCTGGTTTAGATTGTAGTCCCTTCGCCAGTTTAGGTCGTCCGACCAACAGCTCTCAGCGCAGTTGCCGTGTGCAGATGTTGGTCCCAGGCAGGAATCCGTCGCATCGATTTGCCTGGTCTCTAGCTGGTCTGGCAGGTGACAGGACTGGCTGGTCTGGACATGCTGGCGCACTGGGGGCAAGGGAGAAGAGCACAAAGAGGCCAATGCAAGTCCCTACAAGCTTAAGTGAGCTCTATAACACTTATATGTCATGGGTTGTGCGGCTAACTGGGGTGAACAGTCAGTGGCGCAACTTAAACACCCATTTATCCTGGCAGTGAATTGGCGGGGTGGATAGTAAGGTGTGTGTGTGGGTATGTGGGTACAGGGAAAGAGTCTGAGCAAATGTGTCGATGGGTTGAAACTTAGGGGGTCATTCTACTGACTGGGGTAGTTTACTTCATCAACACATTACTGAGAATTCCCTGATGGCTCATGCAGATTCAGTCTTCTAGTGAACTACAGGTAAAACAGGACAGGATTAAAACAAAAATAAAAAGATAGAAGAGGGAACAGAGAGGGTTGCCCTACTTGGCTCAGCTGGTTGGCAACACTAGAGTTATGATGGGGCCTGCAGCTAGGGGGCGCTATGGTGTGATATAGGCTAGGGAGGCAGCTAAACTCAAAACAACTGGAACAAAATAAACAGTTTAACGGTGGTGGAAGGGAGAGTTCCCACTTCTTTTTCCGCCTATAGCAACTCAGTAGGGGCTGTACCTTATTTAATAGACCTGGGCGTGAAGTGAGGGCCTCCAGGTGGGTACCAGTAAAGCAGGTCCAACTGTCCCGCCTTTCTGGACACACACCGGTCCCCCCTTATCCCTTGCCCTACACGCCACTCAGGTGTGACCACACAAACAGTCACAACTCTCAGCCCAACCTGGCAGTACCTAGTGAGTAACCGACTGACGGGCACAGAGAAAATTGGGGTTTTACCCGGGGGTGCCACTCGCAACAGACATAGCCCATATGCTTTTCTTCCCGCTAAGTGGCACTTCCCAGCGTTATATACCCCAAAATTCATGCAGTGCACCAGTCAGCGCTATTGGTCCCCACTCACACCGGAGTGCCAGTGGCTGAAGTCTCCCTGCGTGCCGTCACCTAGAGTGCGGGGACTGAGATATCCAAGGCTATCCGCCGCCAGTGCCAGGACAGCCAAATCCGTCCATCAGACACCACTGAGGAGAGAGACGTCACTTCACTACCCAGGTGCCTTAGAGGAAGTGCTACCTATAGGGAAACACAAAGGCTGAACAGGGCTAGGGTTAATGGCATAGCTGGAAATAACCCAGAAGAGCAAAATAAAAGGTCAAACTTAAAAATTTGCGAGCCCAGTGAATTAATTAAAATCAAATTTTATTAATTATGTTCCTAGGTAGGGAGCAGTATAGGGAATAATGAGAAATGAAACAAACGAAACCTACAATATTGAAATAACTGAAAACCAAATTAAAACCACGTAAACCCGAAAACTAATTATTCTTATACTATACTAATAATAATTAATTAAACTGAAAATAATACTCAAAAGTAAATGAACAAAATAACTGAGAAAATCAAAACAACAAAAACGGAAATGAGAGAAGTTAAAGAGGGAAAAGACTGACTGAGAGGACCCACACGGTGGCGTGGTCGAGCCACGCCAAAGGGAAGTCGGGGAGGAAGGAGTGGAGTTAGGAAAATGTTAGGCACTTCCAACACACTGCCCTCTGGTGTTAGTGGGATGTAACACCCTACCCTAGACTTCAACGCAATTACGTCTCACGTTTAACTCTCGTTTTATACAAAGACTTTAACAATCACTTTAAAAAAAACATTCCAGCGGCAATTGCTGTTGACAAGAATTTACATCAAGAATAACGTAAAACACAGATTAAATAATGAAATTCAAACTGGGTCTACAAGAAAATGATGTTACAGCTAGGCTTGTGCCGGTATCAAATTTCCATGCTGCGATTAATTGATTAAGGTTTCATCACGGTAAACGGTATTATCACAGTATTCAATTCTATGAGAAATGCAGGTTGAAAATATAAACCAACTTCAGTGTTTTCCTCTTGATAACAACTTTATTTTAAATAATAAAGAGAACCTCAAACATTTAAATATAAATAAAACAACACACAGTAATGATGTATAAAGTGAGTTTATTCAAACAGAATAAAGT
>NC_079898.1:3440298-3529558 GCF_024868665.1 Triplophysa rosa
GTCAATATGTCTCATGTACAGCTGCTTTGTAACAATGAAAATTGTAAAAGCGCTATATAAATAAAGTTGAGTTCTTACTGTAGTACAGTACCACTTAAGAAATCTTAACAAAATCAAGCAGTTTAAGTGACCTTGATATGTGATAAATAAACACAGAAACAATTCGAGCATAATAATGGATACACATGCGGTTTATTTATCTACACTAAAACCAACTACTAACAAAGAAACAAACACTAACAAACAAACATACAACGTAAAAGCAGTAAAGAATGAAAGAAATAGATAAAGCAAAGAAAAAGGCAGTATTAAATCAGCTATTCACATCTGCACGAACCATCGAGGACAAACTCCTTATTTAAAAGGGGCAAAGCTTATACACAACTGGTTAGCAATAGTTCAGATACTTGCATTGGCTTCTTTGTTTCTCGGGACACGTGCTGGCGCGCGTATCAAAGGGTCCTGATGCGTTCAGAGCGGGCCGTGAGTCCGTTGATTTAGCTTGAAGCAAAACTGCCTGAAGAAACTGTCTCTGAGGAGAGACAGGTCTCGAGAGGTTGAAAGAATTCGAACGAGCGCACGAGCGCGAACGCACACGAGCGAACGAACATACACAAAAGAGCAAGCTTTCCTGCGTGTTCAGATGTTTTAACACAGAGGGCATCACGCCCCTCCAAGGTGGGCGATCCAATGTGATGAGATAGTTTTGGGCGCGAAAACATGTTTCTTTGTCCGGCACACTAACTCATTTGCATTCATGGTCGCCTGGGAGTTTGGAGCAGGAATAGACTTAGAATAGAATAAAATGAGTATGGTATAAAATACATTACTGTGCTATACACCATATTCTAAGACATGAAAAGGGAAACACGTAGATATGAAACATGAAGGGGTTACAATTACATTGACCTGTAGTTTGGACAAGAATGTAAATACACACAGAATACCACTAAGCACATATGCCTTTGAGGTTATAGGTGAAGGAGAATATCATAGAGACAAGCATACAATGTGGAGATTCATGTGTATACACTTTAAACCAGTCTTTTGTGGCTAAGGAAAGAGAAAGAGACATTCTTTTCTGGAAGAATTTGAGGCTCTCAGTCCCTGGGGGCCACATGGCTATACTCACTTTGGTGAACAGTCCTGTCCTCCCCCAAGAACCTCCTTTGAAGTCTAGGGGAGAGTATCCGAATCTGTCCTGGTTTAGATGAAGGTGTTGAGAATAGGACATTTGGCCAGACTTGTTGGTGCCTGGTCGTAGTCCTGCTGAGAGGTTACTGTGTTTTATGATCACAGATGGTAAACTTTGATCCGACCATACCCTACATATGTTGTTACAGGAACAGACTAGAGGATTCTGCTCATCAGACGCAGCAAGGTTGGACATCGTGAAAGGAAGGTGTTTAGCATCGCTTGTGAGCGTTGGTGGTTGCTTAAGCGAAGCTGTATTTTAGGCAGAGCCAGTGTGGGTGGGTGTGATGCGGGCGGCGTGAGGTGGTAGCTGTGGCTTAGAAGCAATGCTTCGGATGGGCGGGTGGGCTTTTGGTGACCACCGGTTGCCGCAAAATGCCTCAGTTTTCACAGGTTTACTTTGAATGTTCTTTCACCTTTTCCCGCAGAGGAGCATATCGTGTTCCTTTGTGATGACACTAGGTGTCTGGAACAGGTGTTAATGCTCAACTGGCTTATGATTCGCTATGTTTCTTGCCAAGTGATAGCGTGTGAAACTTAGCTTAGCCTACTTTGAGTCTATGCAAGTAAGAAATTGTCTGATGGAGTTTTTTTTGTGAGCTGTTGCGATTTGAAGGATTAATCCGGATAGCTGTCACTTGTGCTGTGATGTTTGGGGCCCCAGCTTGAAGTGTTGCAGTGGGACAGGCTTGTCATTTTCCACAAAACACCTGCTCTGGGTGTGCAGTGCCTCACCATTGTGTCGTCGACCACGTGGCTTTGTGTGCATGGGATCTGTGGTGAGGAGGCATTGACTGTTAGAAACATCACAGGTTGGTGGCAGGTCTCTATGGTTACCTTCTGTGTTCTGATGTGAGTGGAACATCGCTGGATGGCTTGTGAAGCACAGAGCAGCTCTTGTCATCTGGGTGCTCAGGCTGTGGTAAGAGCCGTGTTCAGCTGGTGCTTGGCTACCCCCCTTTCGTTCTGGTCACGTTGTCAGTGTAGACCAGTGTTAAGGCAGTGTTTGGCAAGTCCAGCTTTCAGATGGAACTCCATTCAGCAAGGGTAGATCAGGCATGTGGTGAAGCACAGGTGCCATTTGGTGTGGCACCGTCTTGAGCGCTCATTTACATGAGTGGGCAGTTCTTTTTAACAGTTCACAAACCTTGTAGGTGGTGTTCTGTGTAGCCCAGGATGCAGCTAGCTTGGGATGTAATGTCATGTGGTTCTGTGAGTGGGGCCACATAGTTGACATTAGTTCTGCATCATTGCCTTTGTGAAGAGCAGCTCTAGCACTTGCAGTTGATGGCAGGTGCAGGGCGTTGTCCATCTCCTTAGAGTGGTAATCCGTTGTCATGCTCTTCATGAGGGCATTGTTAAAAGTCTTTGGTAGATGTACTCACTTGTACAGTACGTCACTGCAAAAGATGACTTATTCAGTAAAAAGGGGGTGGGGCTCCCAGAGTAGGCCATGCTCCACGTATTCCATTGAATATGTGTGGTTGAGGGCTTGGTCACACTGTGTGTTGAGCTGAACAGTGACCCCTTTCGGTGAATGGAGGTGCTACAGTCTCATTTATTCACCAGAGTGCGAAGCTCTGGGCTAGTCTAGTCTAGTAGAAAGTTCTCGTACTTGACAGGGCCCCCATGGGGCTGTGAGGTTCGCGAGAACCAGGAAGTAGCAGGTTCAGCATTGGTTATTCCATGTCAAGTTCAAAACACGGGTGTCCTGGGCCGTTGCCATGGTTGACAGGCATGAGTCCAATGGAAACTGTGTGCACTTGACAGAAGAGGAAATGTCTGATGCTGGTGTTGTCGTGGAGAGTGTGCGAACAGTGCAAAGCTGATGTCTGAGATATCTGCACCTAGTTCCTTTATGGTGCCTGCTATCATCAGGTCACTTGGTGATGTGCCTTTGGCATGTAAGGGCAGGAAACGTTTGGGTCGTCGGCTGGTTCGACCTTGAGACTGAGTTCTTGCGACCAGCTGAGATGTCATGCCTGACTTTTGTGACCTGGCAATGCATTTCAGTGGGCTTTCGCCCCCCCCCCCCCTTTCGCAGCTTTGGGCATTTAGCTGGGGGGCTGGACAGGAGAGATTCTGTTGCATTCTCCTGTCTGTTCACCTTGTAGTCTGCAAGCTATGTTCGGTTCCTTTTGGTTCCATTGCGGAGTCATGGCTTGGACTTCAGCGTGGACTGCTTGCAGATGGCCTTCATAGGCCTTGGCCGTGGCATTGTATTGCTGTCTGCCGGGGCCATTATGAAGAGAGCTTCTACATGTTGGAGTTTTCCTACCAGCCCCTCTCTGGCGTCTGCTCCAACTGCTCTCTTTGCTCAGTCTGTGTTGCAAAGGACTCTTGTAGCTTTAATCTTCTCCTGTAGCTCCTGGTCCTCTTCATCCGCTGTCATTTGCAGGTCCAGCTGGTCTAGGCGGTTCTGCACGTGTTCCTGGCTCTAGTAGGACGATCTGGTCGTGGTCACTGATGATCCTGGTTGTGCACTTCAGATGAGTTTGTTGTCTCTCTGTAGTTGTAGCTCTGGTTTAGATCGTGGACCCTTCGCCAGTTTAGGTCGTCCGACCAACAGCTCTCATTTGGCCAGACTTGTTGGTGCCTGGTCATAGTCCTGCTGAGAGGTTACTGTGTTTTAAGATCACAGATGGTAAACTTTGATCCGACCATACCCTACAAGGTGATCCGCTCCCTGCGAGCCACACATATCCCAGGCAACCTGAACCAGACAACCGACACGCTCTCTCGTCAGTTGACGCCTTGCAGAGAGTGGCGACTTCACCCCCGTGCAGTCCAGCTCATTTGGGTGCAGTTCGGGCAGGCTCAGGTAGACCTGTTCGCCTCCCTAGACACCACCCATTGCCCGCTTTGGCTCCCCTCGGCACGGATGCTCTAGCGCACAGCTGGCCGCAGGACAAGCGGAAGTACACCTTCCCCCCAGTGAGCCTCATTGCACAGATCCTGTGCAAGGTCAGGGAAGAGGAGCACCAAGTGCTACTAGTTGCGCCGTACTGGCCCAACCGGACTTGGTTCTCGGAGCTAATGCTCTCGACGACAGCTCCCCCCTGGCTGATTCCCCTGACAAAGGACCTGCTTTCTCAGGGGAATAGCACGTTATGGCATCCAGGCCAGACCTCTGGAACCTCCATGTCTGGCCCCTGGACGGGACGAGGAGATCCTGAGTGGCCTACCCCCTGCGGTGGTTGAGACCATCTTTCAGGCTAGGGCCCTGGCCAATAGGCGGCTATACGCCTATAAGTCGCGCCTCTTCTCGTCATGGTGCTCTTCTCAAAGAGAAGACTCGTGGAGTTGCTCGATCGGGAACGTGCTGTCCTTCCAGAGACTCGAGAGTAATCTCTCCCCTTCCACACTGAACGTGTATGTAGCCACCAATTGCCGCTCATCACGACCCAGTTGCTGGAAAGTCTCTAGGACAGCACGACCTGGTCATCAGGTCCTAAGAGGCACGAGAAGGCGGAATCCGCCTCGTCCGCGCTCCATACCCTCTTGGGACCTTGATGTGGTCCTAGCTGGCCTCAACAGGCCCCCCTTCGAGCCCCTCGGAGATGCCGCTCTTTCTCATCTCACGATGAAGACGGTTCTCCTGATGGCCTAGAATTCGGGCCCGGCGATTCTCACATTATTCTGAGACCTTGGCCTGCTACGTGCCCAAACTTCCCACCACTCCCTTTCGGGACCAGGTGGTGAACTTACAGGCGCTCCCCACCAGGGTGGAATACCCAACCCCATCCATGTTGTGTCCAGTACGCGCACTGCGCCTCTACTTAGACTGCACGCAGAGCTCCAGGAGCTCTGATCAGCTCTTTATCTGTTTTGGAGGTCAGCAAAAGGGGAGGGCTGTCTCCAAACAGAGATTGGCACACTGGATTGTGGACGCCGTCACGACGGTGTACCAATCCCAAGACCGCCCGTGCCCACTGACAGTGAGAGCTCACTCCACCCGGGGTATAGCCTCCTCGTGGGCACTGGCTCGGGGCGCCTCTCTGGCAGACATCTGCAGAGCTGCGGGTTGGGCTAAGCCCAACACCTTCGCGAGGTTCTACAACCTCCGCATAGAACCGGTATCAGCCCGCATCCTGCATGGCAACATGTAGGACCGGCAGCCGGTAGGGCGTATGCCTGCGAAAGCACCTCCCCCCCTTTTTCTATAGGTGGGTCAGCGTGCTAATTTAGCCTCCCTTCTTTCTCCAATGGGTGAAGAACAGGCACTCCATCCATCACTAAGCAAGCACCTCCTGCAGGCGGGCTGGGCAGAGCAGCCCTGCCCCTTAGGCCGGGTACCAACTGAGGTATCCACAACATAGCTCTAACCAGACCTAGTGCTACCGGACGTTGTAACCCCCCCAATCGGGCGGTTCCGTCTGATGTATCCTCATGATTGGTTCCCACCTTGGCAACCCATGACCTTCCCTAGGTGGACCTCCACCTTGCGGTTTACTCCTTCAGTCCGCACATTCCTCCCATGAGTTCTCCCCTAACGGCGAGACCATGTTGGTATCTCCACTAAACTCCTCCCTATGGTAGGAAGTGGTCTCTGTAGCGCGTCCCCCATTTGAGGAAGTAGCGCTTACCCAGTGGCCTTACGGTACCGGGTGGCTTCTCGCTGTTAAAGAAACAAGGACGCCGCCTGTGAGGGCCGAAAGCAGGGGCCTTCCCACCTTTCAAAAAGCTCTGGGATCCCCTACCTATCCACTGGTAGGTTACAATTTTGCGGTAGCGCTCACGTCTGACATGCCCAGGCCATTCACCGTTGCTTCGCTAGAGATTGTGACACGGCACAGCGCCGTGGCGTTTTCCATAGGAACCCCATCTGTCAGTTCGACACAACGTCGAGAGACCGACAGAAAGGGAACGTCTTGGTTACGGATGTAACCTCAGTTCCCTAATGGAGGGAACGAGACACTGTGTCCCTTATGCCACAACGCGTGCTGCCCACTGCAGCAGTCGAGAGAGGTCTCAGGCTCCTCAGCACAAAGGTGAATGAATGAAGCACACTGTCTCCCTTTTATACCCGGATATCCGGCGGCGGAGTCCGGCATGCAAATTTAATTCGCCAATTTCATTGGCCTTTTCTAAAATAGTCGGAAGCGATAGGTTCTCAAGGGTGAACCCCATCTGTCGGCTCGACACAACGTCTCGTTCCCTCCATCAGGGAACTGAGGTTACATCCGTAACCAAGACGTTTTGTTTACACAGCAATTGAGTGTTTTTAAGCAAACTATGTCCCAGACACTTCATGAAGACCCTAATAAATCATACCAACTTGTTGAAAGTGCTCATCTGATGAGTCCTTTAACTCCATTAATAAGAGTGAAATATTTAATCAAATGTGTGTATAGAAGAGAAAACAGAGTGTACAATGATTTTGCCTCTATTATTAGACTTCACTCACACCAGTAAAACAATGCGTACGCATGGTCCCGTAGTGAACAATGTGATGGTGAGACATCGCTGATTAAATATTTAAAATTCATTTTGATTTAAGATTTTAATTGGATTGGATTATACAAGAAGGTTTTTATGAAACAATTATCACTTGGTACAAGCGCAAATAACACTGCTGGATTTAATCTTTGTGATAACGTGGATCCTAACGTATGATATAGAGTGAAATTAAATGTGTGAGGGAGGCATTAATACTTATAATCGTTCTTCTCACATTTGAGTTCACCAACTCGCCATCTGTGTCGCCACTTTCTCCAGAATGTTTGTACGCATGGGTCACAGTTTGATTACAGATGCGCACATTCTCCCGTCAAGTTTGTTTTTAATAGATCACAACCTTTGCGTGGAAAGTGGCGTACGCACGTTCCAGCCCCATTTTGTGCGTACGCAATGTTTATAAATGAGACCCCTGGTCATTCAGTATCTTCAGGTAGTCAGCTGACCTCATTCTTTGGGCACATAACGTTGCTCAACCTAGACCTGATCAACTGCAGCAACCCCAGATCATAGCACTGCCCAGGTGGTGACTTTTTTTTTGGACGGGCAGTGTATCTACTATGTCTGTAAAACTGTAACATCACCAGCTGAAGTGCCCTTGATATCCACCAGAGGGCACTGTATCTACTCTGTATAACTGTCACGATCACCAGCGGGAGTGCCCTCGATATCCACCAGAGGGCACTCCCCACTTGTCCATTGTCTTACATGAACTACATTTTAGACCTTCTTTATCCTCTCTGTTTTGTTTGGTAAAAAATAATAATAACATTGAGTAATTTTTCACCTTGCTATTTTGGTTTAATTTAGGTGTTATGCATTCAATCGCTATCACAGTCTTTTACAGTATGCGAAGAAGTGTTTCATACATGCTTCTAGACATAAAGGCATTTCGCCTCTTTATTAGTTCCTTAAAACATACACCCTATTTTCTATATGACCTTCTACAGTTACATTTTAAAGTTAGAACTTGTGAAATTCAGACTATAATGTCGCTGTAATAAAGAAATGCCCTCTGACCTTCTACTCTCAATCGAACATATCATTCTAATGAGAAATGTTCAGAATGTGAGATGAACCATTAAAATATTTTGAAACACAACAGACAGATGAGTACAGTGATTTATTTAATAAAGTTTAGATACTGTAAATATACACATTGGATCAGCGAAGTGCATGATGTCTGCTGGCACTTTTGGTCAGAATTGATGATGTAAAATTGTGAATGGAAAGTTTGATATGTTTAATACAATACAAATTAATACAATACAACACAAATTAATACAATAAATATGGTTGTAACACAGAGTACAGCGGCATCTCTAAATGGTGGCTCTCAGAAATTATGCATGGTGGGCACGTGCATTGAAAGGCACATGATGTCTTTTGCTGCTACGTGTTGCATATTCAAAGCAATAAAGGCGTAGCTTGATGACGCTGTGAAACTAGCCCATATCACTGCATAAAATTACTTTTTGCTGGAAACATTTGGGATGATGCAAGTACACAATTTAACAACATACAGTATATAACACTGTGCTAGTATTTTTGGGATTTAATGCAAATATTCTATACTGCATATTCTGCCCTGAAGTGTCTTTAAGTGGGCTATTTTAAAGTGTGTTGTAAGTTATACTACTACAAGTAGCATTATGAAAATAGTCATAGGCCTATCCATGTTATCACCCCCTTTGACCAAACATATAAAATACATTAAATTTAAAAAATCTACATTAAATCGAAATTGGATGACTACCTGTTGGGCAGAGCTAATGACTACAATTTTGAAAGTTATCCAGCAAGTTTGATCTAATTCCTCAATGCCTGCAGAAAAGATGATACACTCCATTTCTGTTTTTCCCCCACTAAATCATTGTCTTGCCATGGCCCCACTGATATCATTAAATATATAGCAATTAGAAAAATTACCTCTTGCTTTTTTCTCTCAAAACTATTATTAAAAAGATTATACGTTTTTTGTGTGTGTGTTGAATGGTTATTTGGAGTGTAAACAAGGCTCATCTTATTTTGTCCACCTTCAATCCTCCATTTACTCTCCACACGAATGCATCTGAAAGAGGTTTAGGGGCAGTTCTTTATCAACAGCAGAACGGCAAGTTAAGGGTCATTGCATATGAACCTAGATCCATTCTCTCAGTTTGAGAGAGTAGAACTACTCTTCTGAGACTACTCAGAACAGTTTGTGTCTTCATGTTCAGAGGAGATGAAGGCCATGCAGCTGGGGAGCCAGGCAGCAAACAAGAGATGTGCCATGGACAGCCACCCTTGATACAACTCAAAACCCTTCCCCACAATGTTTTGTCAAAAACTAACCACAGCGAGTTACAAATACACAGAATAAGAATTTTGCCATTGGAGACATTCAATCTCAAGGAAAGTAACCAAACTCTCACCAGTGAAGTCATTTATACAGGTGTGCCAAGAAATTATTGTATGAATGGAGACAATTGCTTGATGTATACCACAAGACGATCTCATCAGAAACAACTGGTCTTACCTGTTCAATTAAAAAAAAGGTAATCGTGGATAAGGTTATACATCTGCCCCGGGAGAGATTTTATTGGCCATATATGAAATTAAACATTATAAATTCTGTTCAAGAAGATGGTTTAAGCAAAAGAACAGTACACCGCTTTACTAGGTATGCTCAGGTCTGTGCAACCAAGAACAAGTCTTAAAGAACAGCAGTAGAAAAGATATTTAATTCAAAGAACAAACTGTTCAAGATTTCAAGTAATTTGTCTGAGGTTGGACATTGAGTACCCTAACATCATCAGGCTAACCCTGCCGAGGGGTTCAAGGACAAGGACTGATTCAAGGACAGATGTTGAGAACTGGAATTGAAAAGAACATTAGCACGTGTAGACAACTCGGTTTCATTCAGGCTCATTAAAACTTTGTCATTGTTTACTCATTTGTTGCTGTGGGAATGTATCAATCACACCGTGACCTTTTAAATGATACCAAACTATTTTTGTGTCGTTGTCCGTTTAAGGCCAGGGCACAGTTACACTGGGGAGACTGGGCTTTGAAATGCTTGTGAAGATCACCAAGTCACATTTACAGGCTCAGATTTATAACAACATTTACAAGACTAAACAAAGCACACAGCCTAGGTTTTCTGTGTACTACACATCCTCTGTCTTACTTCTCGACCACACACCCTTGTTAATCATCACATTATTTGTTCATAGTTTCTCCTTTATTTAACACTATTGTCTATTAAGTAAAGTCAAGTGTTTATCTGTGCACATTCCTTACATCAGGATTTTGTAGACCAATGCAGACTCAATAAGCTAAAATGACATATAGAGAAATCATTTTATTTGAAGCCATGTACAGACAAAAGATGTTAAATGAATCAAATTCTTTACCATTTTAACCTTTCCATTATTTTAATAAAGGCCCTCAACAACTCTGTGGTGAATTCAAGTTTACCTTGAAGTGGGTATTTACTCATTAAAATGGGTTTTTATATTCAACACCTGTTAGTGAAAAAACAATGCGCTGCACACCACTAAGGTCTTCTATGTTTTCCATATATTATCCTACATCACATTAGTCAGTGCTGCATACAAACTTACATCGAGTTTCAGTGCTAAATTTGTGCATCTTAATTAATTCTTGGCACATTATTTAATCAATTAAATGCCATCAGAAAGAATAATCTATAGAGCAATTTAACAGTTTCATCTGGATAAAACAGTACACTTATTAATGTTTGATGAAATATTTACATTTCAACAATGCTACATTCACATACACAAACTGAGAACTGGGTGAAATATGTACACAGCCAACTTCAATTACTTCATGGGTCCTTGTAACCAATTAAAATATTTTGCGAATCATAAAAAATATCATATTTACAAATTCAACAAAGATTTGGTTGATCTCAGGATTAACACATGCTTCTTAAAATATTCTCTTTAAACATTTTTGTCTCTGGAACACCTCTTCCCATATTTGGTCTTCTGTCAAAAGGGTTTCTTAAATGACGTTTCCATTTGTTTTGAGTAGGCTTTATTTTCCTCTGTTCACTGGGTCTCCGATCAGTTCTGGACATTTTTCTTCCCCCTTTGCAATTCGGTCACACTTGCGTAGGAGGTCGTAGTTTATTTTGTCTGTAATGACACTGTCCTGCTTGTATTCAGGATGTTTGGCGACAAACTCCCTCATCCATTTAGCCATAGTCATCAGTTCACCTGAGACAGTGAAGAAGGGAAAATCTAATTAATGCAAACCTAATGCATAACCGAATCTGCTGGAAAAAAACAAGCAGAAAACTCAGATTTTATTTTATAGTAAAAGAAATGTTGAAGTTTAGGGTTAGGATTGTAAATGTAAATCAGCTTCAGCTTTTAAAGGGGTCGTATGACACGGCTAAAACGAATATTATTGTTTGTTTAAGATGTAATGCAATGTGTACACACAATTTAAGGTTCAAAAACGCTGTATTTTCCACATACACGTGCATGTTTGTATCTCCCCTTGGCCCGACTCTCTGAAACATGCAGATTTTTTACAAAGCTCATCTCTCTGAAAAGCGATGTGTGCTATGATTGGCCAGTTAACCAGTGCGTAGTTATTGGTCAAATACTGCAAGCATGTGATGGAAATGTAACGCCTCTTACCATATTTGGAACATCAGGTTCCAAAAGAATGTACTGACAGGTACACCAACCTTACTTGTGTATACATTTGGGCGGTCTTATTCAAATCATACCACGAACTGACGTAGATTTGTGGGGGTGTGGTTACACGAGGCATTTCAGGAAGGTCTGGGTGAGCATTCGCTTTTAGATAGAATGCATCTTTTGTTCTGACACTTTTCGCGATTTTTACGCGTCTAATACAGGCATGGGCAACTTATAACACACCAAAGACACAGAAAAAGTATTCACGCCATATGACCCCTTTAAATATGACAATCATGTAATTTTTTCAAGTCAAACAATCCATCTATGCAAGTTAAGATTTGTTTGTTAATTTTTAAACAATACATTTCGCAGTTCCATTTGGTGATGAAACATATTTACATGTTTTAACTAAACCAAAAAGCCAGCATATTTAACACTAAAAGGCCATCACGGAGATACGTTTAGCTGTATACGTAAAGATTTTGTATTGTATCGCGGTTTAATTTTTGAAACTGGGTCCAAGAGTGGATGAATTCCTTTTAGTGTGTACAGCCAATCCATACATTTTCTGAAACAATGATGTCATCACCCCAGCACGAAAGGTTTATGTGCATGCTCAAAGTCGTCTTCTCCATCTTTAGTGTATCTTTTTTGCAGAATTACAGCGCCACATACTGATTTGGCATGTTTACTACATCGTTTTTAGTCTGTTTCAATGGTTTCGTGTGCAAGCAGATATTTCTTGATGACACAGTTTTTACGAAATTAAAAGAAAAAAAACATTGGATAGTAGGGGTGGAACGGTTCATGTATTCGTCCCGAACCGTCACGGTCCGGTTCATGTACTCTGACGACGAATACAGTCAGTCACAGGCGTCCAGAAGGGGGCGCGCATGATAATGCAACGCTAACTGTCACAACAGGGAAAAGCAGAAGAAATCTGCTATACATCGAAAATAAGAATGGCAAGTTCAGACACCACACAAGAGCTCGAAAACTGCTTGTTTTAAATCCGTAGTGTGGGAAAGTTTCGGGTTTCCTGTGAAGTACGGCAGTAAAGGAGAGCGAGTCGTCGATAGGACGACGACGGTGTGTCGGCGTTGTAAAGCAACTGTACGGTAAGTGAGTGGAAATACAACCAATATGCTAACACATATCAGACGACATCAACCAGATGTGCCAGTCACCGGAGTTAAGGTCTTTGCACATACAGTCCGAAATTGTCGTATGCGTTTTTTCGTATTTGGCTCTCGTTTGTACGGTGTCTCTGAATGGTTAAAAAAGGCCACTCAAAATGCTTGACGGATGCGAAAAACGCAGAAAATCGAACCTGGTCCGAATTTTTTTATGACGGATGAAAATATCGGAGGCAGTGTGTAAATGTGATTGACACAACGTGAGGTCGTGTTTATTTTTTAACGTGCGGAAATTTCGGACTCAATGTGCAATGGGCTTTAGGCAAAAAAGACTACAGTAGTGCAACAACTAATCCCTGCATCTTTTAAGCAGCCTTTAGATGTGAGATCAGACAGGACCAAAGCTATTACGGAGGCTATTGGCATATACATTTAATCTGCAATGCGCCCATATACAGTAGTAGAGGATCCCGGCTTCAAGTATTTATTAAATGTGCTCGAACCACGTTACACTGTCCCATCTCGTGCGCACATAAGGCAGTCCGTGGTCCCTTCTCTATACACACGCACGAGAGCATTGATTGAACACGACTTGTCCACTGCACCCGCTGTTGCATTAACAACAAATTTAATTTAATGTTTTTCTGTTGTTTTAGGAGACCCTCTCCTAAAACAACAGAAAAACATTAAATTAAATTTGTTGTTAATGCAACAGCGGGTGCAGTGGACAAGTCGTGTTCAATCAATGCTCTCGTGCGTGTGTATAGAGAAGGGACCTAAAGGGGCTTAACCTTTGAAAGTTTAATATATAGTCTCCTAATTAAAAAGTTTTTCTTTTCATTATTATATTTATTTTGTACTTTCATATTTTCAGTTCTGTAGCTGATTGTGACCAAACACTACTGCCTGTTCAAAATAAACAGAAAAAAGCAAGCACTGGGGATTTGGTGCTTATTCCTGTTGTACCGAACCCGTATCGAACCGTGACCCCAAAATCGAGGTACGTACCGAACCGTGACTTCTGTGTACCGTTCCACCCCTATTGGATAGGGAAAGCTCTGACTTCATGTGGATGTGGCCTAACTTATCTATAAAGCTGCATTTGATGTCTGCATAAATCAGTGCCATGCTGCCTTGCAAGCACTCTAATGAACATATGAACATGTGCGTACCAGAAGCACGCTTTTTTATGAGTTTCAGGTAGTTGAGGATGGTGCAGCGTGTGTCCACATCCACCTCCATGTTCTCGAGGTAGCAGTTTAGCATTGGGATCAGACCCTGAAATACCCCTTCCTGAAAAAAAAAAACATAAGAAAGAGTACAGCATCAGTTAACCCATTCAAACCTGTTTACCAACGAAGAGCTGAGAAACACACCTTTCCATTTACGATGGTGTCGATACTCATGAGGGTGAACTCTTCTCCGTCATTAACCTCACTCTCTACTCCATTCAGAGCTGTGGATGGTGGGTCTAACACTGGGTTGCAGCCTACAAAAAAAGCATGTGATTTTCATTTCCTAATAGTGTTCCTGTAGCTCAGTTGGTTGAGTATTGTGTTAACAGTGCCTGCAGTCATGGGTTTGATTCCCAGTGAACACACAAACTGAATGTACTATAAGTCACTTTGGCTAAGCATCTTGCAAAATTCATAAATGTACATTTTTATGTTTAAGATAAATGATCATGCAGCATATCAACTCACCTTTAAAGACATCTTTACGAAAATAAAACATGCCCTCTCGCAAAGCATTTCGCTTCTGTGCTACTTTCATGTTTTCATCAACCTTGATCACAACAAAAAGTTGCAAAAATAGTTCTTTTACTGTATGTTTTTTTGGTCATTTGAACATATTGCAAAGGTATTACAGTACATCAACATCTGATAGAGAAAATGTTGTGTATAACAATTTCTTAACACTGCACATTTCAAAATACACTACACACACACACCTTTGATAATGGAATGAGGAAATCCAATTTATAGGACAGGATCACACGAGTCAGGAGAACAATAAAAACTACATAAGCAGAATTCTCAAAATCTGTCAGCTGGACCTGTGACAAAGCACATAGAGCAGAGATACACATATAACAATCATATATACGAAACAACAAATTGTTCACATTCAGCATTAAAGTAAAGTGCTAGGTCTATTTGAAATCTTCAATCAGTTAAAGTATAAATCTCTTGGAAGCTGTCAAGAACATATCTGGCTTATAATGGTTATGACAATTTGTGGGAGAAAATGTGCTTAAAGGGTTTGTCCTTTCAAAAACGATAATTTTGTCATTATTATTATTTTTAATATAATAAAAACAAAAATCACCTTGCTTTACTTAACGAATCCAAGTTTGTAGTAAATAAAGACAAAATAATTTTGGATGAATTATAGCCTTAAAGGAATAGTTCACTTTGAAATTACAAAATCATGATAATTCACTCACACACGTGAGTGGATCATTAATTATTCTGTCGAAAACAAATTGAGGCTTATGAGGAAAGCGTTCCAGGGTTCTTAACCATGCACTTATACGGGGGGCTGTTAATTTCAGTTTCGGGATGTGAAGTCGTGGACGTGCTTCATGGAGTGCAAGCTATATATTTATGTTTAAAAAGTATATAATTTTTTGTTTTCTTTGAAAATTACTAATCGTTTCGCTATACCAGGGGTTCCCAAACGTTTCAGCCCACGACCCCCAAAATAACAGTGCTCGGAGGTAGGGCTGTGTATCGCCAACAACTTTACGATACGATAAGCATCCCGATACAAGGCCACGATGCGATACGTATCCCGATACGGCTCAATTTTTTTATTACATTTATCATACGACAGATTTACAGCAAAATATACTTGCAGAAAACTGCCATTCATAACTACTTATCAGTTAATCTGACAAATCAATGCATAAAGTAGCTTTGAGAATGAGTATAAAGTTGCAAAAGATCAAGTCCTTATACAGAGACCCTTGTTTCTAAAACAGGGTTTCAAGGCTACATCATATGTGTGCATGTGTTTTACAAATAGACTATATGTCTAACGAATAAATATGAATATATGCATTGACGTTAGAGGCTGGGCAATGTGTTTAATTTTAATTTTAAAGTTTAGCGCCACCTGCAGATCGGGAGTGTTGATCGACTGTTTTTTCTTTTCTCCACAATACCTCTCTGTTGTAAACAAACCAAGTATGTGTTCACCTGAGAGAATGTGCATACGTCATCAGGGCTGTACGTTACTTTTTTTGCACATAGCACCAGTGCTGTAGAGGTTTAAAGTGTTGCACAACAGTTGTAGCACAAGTATATGTCTGTTATCATCTTTAAAAACCACAAGTGCAGGTCACTAACTGAAAAAGGACATTAACGTTATACACATGGCTAAATTAGGGCTATATCATTTTTTGTTTTTACCAAATTAGTTTTTTCTTTAAAAATTTTCAGAGTTCTGTATTTTGAATGCTTTACTATACAGTAGTAAATACATTTGTCCATAAAAATACTGGGTAACACTTTATTTTATGGTGCCCTTGTTACACTATAAATTGTGCATAATTACATGTAACTAACCCTAAACCAAACCCTAATCCTAACCCTAACCCTATAGTACAAACCCGATTCCAAAAAAGTTGGGACACTGTACAAATTGTGAATAAAAAAGGAATGCAATAATTTACGAATCTAATAAACTTATATTCTATTCACAATAGATAACAATATAGATAACATATCAAATGTTGAAAGTCAGACATTTTGAAATGTCATGCCAAATATTGGCTCATTTTGGATTTCATGAGAGCTACACATTCCAAAAAAGTTGGGACAGGTAGCAATAAGAGGCCAGAAAAGTTAAATGTACATATAAGGAACAGCTGGAGGACCAATTTGCAAATTATTAGGTCAATTGGCAACATGATTGGGTATAAAAAGAGCCTCTCAGAGTGGCAGTGTCTCTCAGAAGTCAAGATGGGCAGAGGATCACCAATTCGCCCAATGCTGCGGCGAAAAATAGTGGAGCAATATCAGAAAGGAGTTTCTCAGAGAAAAATTGCAAAGAGTTTGAAGTTATCATCATCTACAGTGCATAATATCATCCAAAGATTCAGAGAATCTGGAACAATCTCTGTGCGTAAGGGTCAAGGCCGGAAAACCATACTGGATGCCCGTGATCTTCGGGCCCTTAGACGGCACTGCATCACATACAGGAATGCTACTGTAATGGAAATCACAACATGGGCTCAGGAATACTTCCAGAAAACATTGTCGGTGAACACAATCCACCGTGCCATTCGCCGTTGCCGGCTAAAACTCTATAGGTCAAAAAAGAAGCCATATCTAAACATGATCCAGAAGCGCAGGCGTTTTCTCTGGGCCAAGGCTCATTTAAAATGGACTGTGGCAAAGTGGAAAACTGTTCTGTGGTCAGACGAATCAAAATTTGAAGTTCTTTTTGGAAAACTGGGACGCCATGTCATCCGGACTAAAGAGGACAAGGACAACCCAAGTTGTTATCAGCGCTCAGTTCAGAAGCCTGCATCTCTGATGGTATGGGGTTGCATGAGTGCGTGTGGCATGGGCAGCTTACACATCTGGAAAGGCACCATCAATGCTGAAAGGTATATCCAAGTTCTAGAACAACATATGCTCCCATCCAGACGTCGTCTCTTTCAGGGAAGACCTTGCATTTTCCAACATGACAATGCCAGACCACATACTGCATCAATTACAACATCATGGCTGCGTAGAAGAAGGATCCGGGTACTGAAATGGCCAGCCTGCAGTCCAGATCTTTCACCCATAGAAAACATTTGGCGCATCATAAAGAGGAAGATGCAACAAAGAAGACGTAAGACAGTTGAGCAACTAGAAGCCTGTATTAGACAAGAATGGGACAACATTCCTATTCCTAAACTTGAGCAACTTGTCTCCTCAGTCCCCAGACGTTTGCAGACTGTTATAAAAAAGAAGAGGGGATGCCACACAGTGGTAAACATGGCCTTGTCCCAACTTTTTTGAGATGTGTTGATGCCATGAAATTTAAAATCAACTTGTTTTTCCCTTAAAATGATACTTTTTCTCAGTTCAAACATTTGATATGTCATCTATGTTGTATTCTGAATAAAATATTGAAATTTGAAACTTCCACATCATTGCATTCTGTTTTTATTCACAATTTGTACAGTGTCCCAACTTTTTTGGAATCGGGTTTGTAAGTACATGTAGTTAATTTTTATTACTCAGTACATAAATGTATAACTACACTGTAACGGGCATTGTAAAATAAAGTGTAACCAAATACTGTATACTATAGTACAGTATTTACGACAGTAAACTGCAGTAAAATTCTTGTGTACTATAATATTTACTATATAGTATCGTTCAAATATACTAAAGTATACTATAGTGTTTACTACAGTTTATAAATTTACTACAAGTTAATTATTTTATCATCTGGTTCAAATTAAGCAGACTTTTATTTTGCCGGGTCATCGCAAAGACGCTTGAGCTTCAGTGTGTTAGACAGTAGTTTCACTCAAACAGTGAAATGCTCGTAAAATAAACTTAGAACAACTCTGTGGATGAAGTTCATGTGTTCATATCCTCGTATAGTAAGATACAGACAAATCCACGAGTGTCACGCTTGTAACATGTTACAGTGTGCAACTCATTCACTCATAGGCACGAAGAACAAGCAGATGGCATATTTAAATAGTAGAATTCCGCTTTCGTGATTCCTTTCATGTTTTTCCACATCGCACAGATCATAGGGCCTGTACATTAATGGACTCGATGCAGCCAGAAAACAAGTTTTAATTGCAAAAACTAAATAAAAACATATCGCTTGTTGCTCCCTGAACTCTCTGTAAGTCGCTTTGGATAAAAGCGTCTGCTAAATGACAATGTAAAAACGAAAATAAATAGTGGTGCGCCCATAGATAGATATAAATAACTAGATGCCACATTAGCATTTGTTTCTATGGGCCGCTATACGTAGGTCATCTGCCATATTGGAGCGGTGCGAGCAGGTCCATTAACACTCAAGATAAAGCTGTCTGTATTATTCTGAAAACATACATTATTTATTGTTGTGTAAACTCAAACATTATATCTGCATCACTAACACATGACAACAACGAAAGGTTATCCCATTTAAATTTAAAGTATTTAAAGGAATTTAAAGTATTTAAGGGAATTTAAAGTCACCGTGGTTTTGACAGCCATGGCTGCGCAATGCAGTGTTGGGGCATTCTAGTCAACTATGAGTGAGATCAATGGACCGTTCCAAGATGGCGGACACGTCTACTTGCCTGGAGTTCTTGAATGCGGCATCTAGTTATGTATATCTATGGGTGTGCCATTAGTGTGCCATCTGCATCTCCATAAAGTTGGTCAGCAGCAAGAAGCATCAGAAGCGTCTCGCCTGGGCTAAAGACAAAAAGGACTGGACTGCTGCGGAGTGGTCCAAAGTTATGTTCTCTGATGAAAGTAAATTTTGCATTTCCTTTGGAAATCAGGGTCCCAGAGTCTGGAGAAAGAGAGGAGAGGCACAGAATCCACGTTGCTTGAGGTCCAGTGTAAAGTTTCCACAGTCAGTGATGGTTTGGGGTGCCATGTCATCTGCTGGTGTTGGTCCACTGTGTTTTCTGAGGTCCAAGGTCAACGCAGCCGTATACCACGAAGTTTTAGAGCACTTCATGCTTCCTGCTGCTGACCAACTTTATGGAGATGCAGATTTCATTTTCCAAGTGAGAGAGAATTTTACTTGGCCGACCAGACAAGTAACTTGGAAAAAAAACATACATGTAGAATAATCGCGTTTGTCGTGGTTGTGCTTGTTTGTGAGTGACAATAAGAGTCCATCTACGTTAACTAGATGCGGACGCGCATCATCTGGCTGTTCTGCGTGTCTGAGTGAATTATGTGCACAGTTTTACATACAGCACGAGTGAAGGTCAAGGATTTAGCTGCATCTGCACTGTATGAGGATATGAACACATGAACTTCATCTCCAGTGTTGCTCCGAGTTTATTTTACAAGCGTTTTACTGTTTGAGTGAAGCTATCTGCAAACACACAAAAACTCAAGCGTCTTCCTGAAGACCTGTCAAAATAAAAGTCCCTTTAAATTGAACACTCAGACAAAAATACTGTAGTGTACAGTGTAGAGAATTTAGCATAAGACAAATGGTCTGAGTCGTTGAAAGAAGAGCCATCAACCCCCACTCCCTTTTGTCCTGGTTTCTTTTGCTATCATCATCAAAAGACCATAGCAAAAACCTGGCTCCAGGGGTCTGGTTTTAGAGTTTTGATAACGTTTCGTCTCTCTGTTGGATATTTACGACCCCTATGCTTCAAAGCATTGGTGAGAAGTCTCTGTCTCATCTCTAACTTAACATCTGAGGCTAACCAGAGAAATGTCCCTGACAATAGGAACTTATGTGATTAAAATGTCCTTTTCTATACATATATCTAACTATCTAGGTTGTGTGTTGGCGCTCGTGCCATTTTAAATAGTCTATCACAGTTAGATATACAAGTTTAATTCAGGCTTGGTTTGTATGCGTTCCATTTGAATGAATCATGACTTGTTGCTATTAAAACCTGTCCATTTTTGATATCTAAATGTTTGTCTTTACAATTCCTCCTTGTTTATATACATTGTGTGACCATAGAACACTTTCTTTTCATTATGCTATAATTTGGACTGGTATTTTGTAAAGTTGCCAGGAGGTCATAAAGATGCAAATTAGCTGTTGAGTGGACAAAGAACCTCTTCCTTGCTCAACTCTGATTGGTCGATTCAAACTCAGGTGGGCCTGCCCTCTCGTGAGTTTAAATATCGAGCCTGCTCTGAAAACCTTCCGCTTCTCTTCTCTTCCGGCTTCGTCTCTTCCTCTCGTCTCTTCGGAGACTGCCCTTCCCACCCGGGGGAAAGGATGGAACAATGGACTTCTACTGCCACGTGGTTAAGTGATCGGCCCGCAACTTTCTGCAGGACTGCCTTTCTGAAACCTTTTGAACAATTTTATCTCTACACGCGCATACGGATATTGGTCCAGCACAGAGCTTGCAAGTATCCGTTTCTATTTATAGAATAGCTGCGTTAAGTCTGTGCCTCTTTGTTAAAAAGATGATTTTTATTGGTGTTCAGAAATCTCTCTCCCCTCTCCCCTGCTCTTTCTCTCATGCGATCGTCACTGTTTTGTTATGTAGAGTTTAATAAACAACCATATATATTCATTTGTGATGGGTTTTCTGTATTCACGCTCACAAACTTGGTCCCTTGCGTTTCGATTCGCTACCTTTGCTCTAAATCCTGTTTGGTAAAGTCACGTTACTTATGGCCATGAGATAATGTAAAGTATATAATATCACTGAGGCATTCGCTGGACGAATGCATACAAGTATTGTTATGCTTTATATGACTAATCAGAGACCTTAAAATATGTATATTTCATCACTAAACTAAACCAAACTAATTCCTTGACTGAAATTGATGTATTAAATAACTCATTTCATGGATGTGATCTTGATAGATCTGGTGGAGAACCATATTTGGTGAGCTTTGCTCATCAATATAATAACGTTAGCTAAAACCGCTACAACAGTACTATAGTATTTGCTATTAGAAATTGTAGTGCACTTGTAGCAAATTGATAAACACTGTATACTATAGTATAGTTCAAAAACACTATAGTATCTAAGAATTTTACTGAAGTTTACTACAGTAAATACTATGGTACACTACAGTAATTTATGTGGACAAATATACCACTATTGTATAGTAAAAAATGAAAAACAAAACTTAGAAAAATTAAAACAAATTTACAGTTAGGGCTATAAATATTTGGACAGAGGCATATTTTTTGTTATTTTAGCTGTGTATCAATATGTTTTCGAGTTAATAATAGATATAATAATAATATAATAGATATTGTCTTAAAGTGCACACTCTCAGCTTTATTTAGAGTGTATTCACATCCAGATTAGCTGAAGGATTTAGGAATTACAGCTCTTTAATATGAAGCGCCCCCCCCCCCCTTTTTCAAGGGACCAAAAGTAATTGGACAGTTGAATAAAATCTGTTTTATTCACATGTATGGGCTTTTCCTTAAATAATTTTGTCATAAATGAAGCATGTTAAAGGTCTGGAGTTGATTCTACATGTGGTGTTTGCATTTGGAAGCTGTTGCTGTGAACCCGCATCATGGGGTTCAGGGAGATCTCCACGCAAGTGAAACAGACCATAGTTAGATTTTAAAAACACTACACATCCGTCAGAAAGATGCCAGGAACATTAAGAGCGGCCAAATCAACAATTTGGGACATTCTGGGGGAAAAAACACACCGCTGAGCTCAGTAACAAAACAATCCTAGGTGTCCATATGAGATCAAAGTGGTGGATGATGACATTATCCTCTCCATGATAAAGAAAAACATCTTCACAACTTCCAGACATTTTTTTGTCATTTTAGCCAATCCGATACTCTGGATCGGAATTGGGGCCGATACGGGTCTTTTTTGCTGGATCGGGTATCTGACTGACGGATTACATTCAAGTCCGATCCCTTGCGTTACCCGTGGGTGTTACTCTTAAGTTTCAAATAGGACTAACTATCAGGAATTCATGCACTGTATTACATGTCATGTACAGTCGTGCTCAAAAGTTTACACACCCCTTGAGGATTTTTGAAAATTAAGGTTTATTTTTAATTTGGTCCTGCCCTGAGCAAGTTATTTCACTAAAGAAATGTTAACATATAGTTCACACTAAAGAATAATAACAGAATTTCTAGAAATAGCCCAGGGCAAAAGTTTACACGCCCCTGATTCTTAATACTGTATGATGTTACCTAAACAATCAATGACAGTTTTTATGTTTAGTCATAGTTGGTTAAGGGTTTCTTGCTTGTCATGAGCCATTAGACTGTCCACTGATCTTCAAAACAATCACCCAGGTCCTCCACAATCTTTGCTTTTTCAGCATTTCTGGATATTTTACTCATGTCCAGCAGTAACTGTATGATGTTGAGATTCCTCTTTTTACATTGAGGACAATCAAGAGACTCATATACAACTATTACAATAGATAGAAACATCCAGTGCTGCCCACAAAGTCAACACGATTCATTTAAAATCAGGTGGGTGTAAACCTCTGAAAATAGTTTTGGTGTAAATTGTTATTGTTTCATTTATACCTCTTATTTTTTCATTTACTAATGTCCTTCGGAAGATTTAAAAATACATGAATGTTTTTCAGGAAATTAAATATATTTTTTTACACCAAAACCATTTTCAGAGGTTTACACCCAATGTGGTCATTTGCTGGTTTAACCCTTGTATGGTGTTCGGGTCTGTGGGACCCGTTTTCATTTTTAATAACAATTAATTATTTTTTCAAATTCCAACTCATTGGCCTTGGCTTATTTTCTTTGAAGAACATATATCAGGACAAATTTTCAATGACCGCACACTGTACTCCCCCTACGCATTTATATTACATACAGGATGTTCGGGTCCACTGGACCCAGGGCTTATAAAATTGTGGAAACTGTAGGTTTTGTGTACCTTCAATGTGTCGTCTCCATGTCTGGGCCTCCTTTTAGTATGTTTCTGTGTGTTTCTGTGTGCATGTGTGTGAGAGAGAGTCTTTGAAAGTGTGTGTAAGAGTGAGTTTTCTGTTTCTGCCCCTGCTGTTCCCACAAAAAAACATGGAGCACTTCCATTCATAAATGTGATCTGACAAAGGTACAGGGCAAATACTGTATTAACCATATATGCTGTTTATATTGCTTGTAATTGGGATGAAATAAACATCTTTTGATTATTTTAACATTAAGTGTTTGATTGTGTTGAATTAAAAACCCCAAACTGCAGCAGGTCCACTAGAACCACCTACACTGGCTGAGTAACAAAAACATGAACACCACACAAGGGTTAAGCTGGTGATGAGCTGGTTTAACACAAATACTTGAAACTACCCAAATACTAGGGATGGGCATTTCTGATCATATTTCATTTTGAGTACTGGACAGGTTTGAAAAACGAGTACTCGATTAATTGGGGGCGGGGCATTAGAGGGGGAGGGGCGTGTCCCCCATACCATGGTGACAATGAAAATATTTTAATTACAACACTGATACGAAAATTTATGTTAATAAAACTATAAGATTGAGTAAATAATTAAATCGACACAGTGAATTTTTAATAATCTAACAATCAATGTTTTTGAAAACAAAGTAAACATTTAAAAGAAATATCAGCGTGAGATGAAACGTCATCTCTGCCCTGTCACATTTCTGTCTGTCAGTGTCTGACGGTAAAGTCTCTTATGCTCGTCTGACAAGTCTGTCTGATAGTAGTGGTCTCACCTGACATTTTGTCTCCAAATATACTGGTGCGGAGCAGGGTGAGCGTTTTTAATCCATTCAATTTCTTATGAACTTCAGCGCACGTTCACGTGGTGCTCGCGGAGAAGAGGAATACTCGCTTTGCAAAGCGAGCTCAGCTTCCATGGGAATGGATTGAAAACGCTCGCCTGCCCGCGAGCGGCGCGAATACAACAAACAGAAATTCTGTGCACACTGGATGCAGCGCAAAGAGACGCAAAAACCGTCCAGTTTCTTTTTGCTTTCGCCATGTTGCATCGCGCCGCTCGCGTGCGGTGTAACGTTAGACAGAGTGTAAGATGATAACGGATCAAACTTGTAGTATATTTGTATGTTTTGTATGCTGCTTGGCGCCGTACATTTTGCACTAGACTGTATTTTCGTCAGGTTTATCAAAGTGAAACCAAGCATCGCTGTGCGCTTTCAATATGCCCTTCTGTGCTCCGGACTTGACTCTGGACCGCAAACTCTCGCAACGCAACAATCAAATTTCTGGGCACAACCCGAAATGCCAGCATAACCAATCAGAAAGAAAGAAAATAATTAAAAACTGTATTTAAACCCCCAATCGATCATCGTTTTCACTATCGATCGTCGCTGTTGCGTTCGAGTACTCGAGTACTCGTGCCCATCCCTACCAAATACTACTTTTATCAGATCAAGCACTAGCTGTAAAGTGTTTTGTACTTCATCTACCTGTCAATGAGACTATCCATCATCTGCTGTGAGTGGAGTCAGTGAATACAGACTGTGAGCGGGAAAGGGAAAACTGGAGCGGAATACACAGATCTCTAGCGCGCAGAGTGATAACAGAATGCCTTCAGCAGGGATTGCGAGTCCATTCCACTTCACTCTTGTGCAGTTCACCGTTGCATGCGTGCTATGCTTGTGTGAGGCATGACAGACGCCGAAGCTTCTCAAAATTAGCGGAGAACAGACGCGCAGTATAGATAAACAATTGTAAAATAATAATAAATATAGTTTCAGGAACTTCAAGGCCCCCTCACATGCCAGGGCCCTGTGTACTCAGTCACTCCCCCCCCCCCACTTGCCCTCCCATTAAGTATCGTATTGACTTTTAAGTCTTTTAATTACTTCTAAAGCCTGAAACGGTTTAGCCCCTACCTACATAACCGCTTCTATCACATTACAACCCATCACGCTCTCAAGGATCTCAAAACTCTGGACTTTTGATAACACCTAGAATAACTAAATCCACCAAAGGGGGTAAAGCTTTCTCATACATAGCACCTAAACTCTGGAATAGCCTTCCCCATACTATTCGAGGGTCAGACAAACTCTCCCAATTTAAATCTAGATTAAAGACACATCTTTTCAGCCAAGCATTCACTTAATGCATAATATGCTAAATAAATAAATTAATTAATGAACAGCAGCTACGCTAATTATTCTCTTTCTGCCCTCCTCCGCTGCTGTAGGGAGAGATTACGCCAGGCCCAGATGAACGTCATATGCCCATCCCTAAATAGAGATTATGCCAGCTATATCTGAAAATCCCACGCCATCCTCCTGCGAGAGCGCTGACTGACCATCCCAGCTCAGGCAATTCCACCCCCAACCAAGACTGGTTTCTCCTGAGTTTTTTTTTCTCCATTTATTTATCATTGGAGTTTGGGTTCATCACCACAGGGCAGTGTTGGCTTGCTCACCGGGAGACTGCATTTATTAGATATTATTTATTAGAATGATCTTGTTTTCTTATTTGAAACACCATGCACTGTGCCGTGTTTTACATTTTCTGTTTTTCTTATTTTATCCTGTAAAGCTGCTTTGGAACAAAGTGCAAATGAATGTTATATTGTGAATGCCTGGCATGGAGGATTTAGCAGTGTGAGCTCGTCTGGATTTCTGAGTAACGTGCAGTAACTTATCATAATAAAGGTATGTAGCGCCATTATGAATGTATGATCTGATTTTTCACTTTTCGTGCATATTATTATATTACTGCTGTTAGAGCATATATTTTATAAAATCTTATTCGGATATCAATGCGAAACAGTATGTGATGTATATTACAGTCATTGAACAAAAATACTTTGTAGATTCAAAAGTTGAGAAACAAACTCTGTGTTTATATGACAGTTCAAATGCAATAAGACACTAAACTTAACTTAGTACTCATCAGGGTGTCTACAGATATAAGCAAGTCAAATTTAAGACTTTTTAAGACCATTTTTTAATGCCACTTTATATGAAATTTAAGACCAAACCTGAGATGGAAATACACATTCTAATTAGGGATGTACCGATACCAGTATCGGCCCGATACCAAGTTCATGTACTCGTACTCGTAATGACACACCGATACCAAAGACCGATACCTCACGCGACATGCATAGAGCCCTATGATTTCTGCAATGCGGAAAACGCGGACGGAATCGAGGAATGGAGGCATTTCCTAACAAGAAATTAGCGCTGAACAGCCGTGTGTGTGAACAGCCGTGTGTTTTTACCGTGTGTGAAAGAGTGGTGCAGTTGCGTGTACTGAACGCATTGTGCTTGTGGAGCTTTCAGCACCAGCGTTTCACTGCACGAGGACACAAACACATAAACAAACGCTCTTTGCGGCGCCCTGTCAAAATAAAAGTCTGGTTGACTTGAACAAGTTATAATACACTCACATTTTACCACACCACCCCCCTTATTTTTTTATAATTTGACCACAGAGTATATTGTTTACTTTAGTAAACTGAAGTAAATGTGCTAGTAAAATTGTGCTACTTATAAAAAATAGAACTTGATTTAAAAAATGGTACTTAAATTTAAGTAGACCTAAAAACAAAAGAAAAAAAGAAAATGTACCAGTAGGATACTTGTTTATTAACATTATTGTACATTATAAAAGGCATCGGTTATAGGTATCTGCGAGTACCAGAAAAAAATATCGGTACTCGTACTCGGTCTTTAAAAACTGGTATCGGTGCATACCTAATTCTAATACTGTACATATATACAGTGAGGGAAATATATACAGTATATACAGATATATACAGTATCTCACAAAAGTGAGTACACCTCTCACATTTTTGTAAATATTTTATTATATCTTTTCATGTGACAACACTGAAGAAATGACACTTTGCTACAATGTAAAGTAGTGAGTGTACAGCTTGTATAACAGTGTACATTTGCTGTCCCCTTAAAATAACTCAACACACAGCCATTAATGTCTAAAACGCTGGCAACAAAAGTGAGTACACCCCTCCACATTCCACACAGGCCCAGATCTTAAGAAACCCACATTGGACCCCTCTACGACCGACAGTTACAGACCTGTCTCTCTCCTCCGATTTATTGCAAAAACACTTGAAAGGGCAGTTTTCAACCAGGTGTCTTCCTACCCATCCCAGAATAAACTACTGGCCGACAAGCAGTCTGGCTTCAAAACAAACCACTCCACTGAGACTGCACTGCTATCGGTCACAGAAGCACTGCGGCTAGCCAAGGCAGAATCTAAATCCTCGGTCCTGATTTTGCTAGACTTATCTGCAGCGTTAGACACTATCAATCACCAGATACTGCTAGCAACCCTGTCATCTCTAGGAATCTCCTCTATTCTGGTTAAAATCCTGATCCTTCAGGGTGTCATAGAGGGGCATGTGTCCACTGCTCAACACATGATCACTGGGGTCCCTCAGGGATCGGTGCTTGGACCGCTGCTCTGTTCCATCTACACGACATCCTTGGGACCCATCATACGGGCACACGGCTTCTCCTACCCCTGTTATATTGACGACATCCAGATTTACATCTCATTTCACCCAGACTACCACTGTAGCAGCTCGCATTACAGCCTGCCTAGATAACATCTCAGCTTGGATGAAAGAGCACCACCTCCAGCTGAACCCTACCAAGACAGAACAACTCGTATTTTCTGCATACCCCTCGGTGCAACACGATCTCACCATCCAACTTGGCAATACCACAAATCACTCCTTCCAAAACAGCCAGGAACCTCAGAGTCATATTTGATGAACAGCTGTCATTCAATGATCACATTGCAAAGACAACGTGGTCATGATGATATGCCTTATTCAACATTAGAAAGGTTAGACCCCATCTCATGTCGATATGCCTTATTCAACATTAGAAAGGTTAGACCCTATCTCAATGAGCATGCGGCACAACTCCTTGTCCAGGCCCTGGTAATCTCAAGGTTGGACTACTGCACTGCCCTCCTTGCTGGTCTTCCAGCAAAGGCTATTAAACCACTCCAGCTGGTTCAGAATGCAGCAGCATGCCTTTTCTTCCGACAGCCCAAAAGGGCTCATGTGACACCCCTTTTCATCTCTCTCCACTGGCTACCGGTTGAAGCCCGTAAATTCTAATTATATGACCAGCACCTGTATATGTACAAACCCGATTCCAAAAAAGTTGGGACACTGTACAAATTGTGAATAAAAAAGGAATGCAATAATTTACGAATCTAATAAACTTATATTCTATTCACAATAGATAACAATATAGATAACATATCAAATGTTGAAAGTCAGACATTTTGAAATGTCATGCCAAATATTGGCTCATTTTGGATTTCATGAGAGCTACACATTCCAAAAAAGTTGGGACAGGTAGCAATAAGAGGCCAGAAAAGTTAAATGTACATATAAGGAACAGCTGGAGGACCAATTTGCAATTTATTAGGTCAATTGGCAACATGATTGGGTATAAAAAGAGCCTCTCAGAGTGGCAGTGTCTCTCAGAAGTCAAGATGGGCAGAGGATCACCAATTCGCCCAATGCTGCGGCGAAAAATAGTGGAGCAATATCAGAAAGGAGTTTCTCAGAGAAAAATTGCAAAGAGTTTGAAGTTATCATCATCTACAGTGCATAATATCATCCAAAGATTCAGAGAATCTGGAACAATCTCTGTGCGTAAGGGTCAAGGCCGGAAAACCATACTGGATGCCCGTGATCTTCGGGCCCTTAGACGGCACTGCATCACATACTGTCACGAATTGCGGAGTGGAAGAACCCAGATGCAGGCAAGAGATATAACAGAAAGGTATTTATTCAAACAAACAAAACAAGTGAAACAAAATCCCACAAGGGGGAAAACAGGCAAAGATGCAAAAAAACACAAAATAAACACTTCCCACGTGGGGGAATAAAACGGAGGGAACGAGTAACAAAAGACTAGGATCTGACTTACTTTAAACCAAGGACGCGTAGACACATAGACAACGTGTTTGACAACAAACCGACAACAGACAGAGAACAAAGGGGCATTATATACGGGAACACTAATGAGGGACAATTACACCAGAGACGTGACGGGCAGGTGACAGAGATCACACACAACGGGCATAATTACGGGAGACAGGAGGGCGGGGCTGAACGACATGACAGGAGAACACGCAGCACAAAGTAAACAACAATGGCCACGTGTCCTCCACACATAACAAAACAAGCACAAAAGACATGGCACCGTCACAACTCCGTCCACAGACCAGAAACCTCATGATAGGAAGGACAGAGTTGTGACACATACAGGAATGCTACTGTAATGGAAATCACAACATTGGGCTCAGGAATACTTCCAGAAAAATTGTGGTGAACACAATCCACCGTGCCATTCGCCGTTGCCGGCTAAAACTCTATAGGTCAAAAAAGAAGCCATATCTAAACATGATCCAGAAGCGCAGGCGTTTTCTCTGGGCCAAGGCTCATTTAAAATGGACTGTGGCAAAGTGGAAAACTGTTCTGTGGTCAGACGAATCAAAATTTGAAGTTCTTTTTGGAAAACTGGGACGCCATGTCATCCGGACTAAAGAGGACAAGGACAACCCAAGTTGTTATCAGCGCTCAGTTCAGAAGCCTGCATCTCTGATGGTATGGGGTTGCATGAGTGCGTGTGGCATGGGCAGCTTACACATCTGGAAAGGCACCATCAATGCTGAAAGGTATATCCAAGTTCTAGAACAACATATGCTCCCATCCAGACGTCGTCTCTTTCAGGGAAGACCTTGCATTTTCCAACATGACAATGCCAGACCACATACTGCATCAATTACAACATCACGGCTGCGTAGAAGAAGGATCCGGGTACTGAAATGGCCAGCCTGCAGTCCAGATCTTTCACCCATAGAAAACATTTGGCGCATCATAAAGAGGAAGATGCGACAAAGAAGACCTAAGACAGTCGAGCAACTAGAAGCCTGTATTAGACAAGAATGGGACAACATTCCTATTCCTAAACTTGAGCAACTTGTCTCCTCAGTCCCCAGACGTTTGCAGACTGTTATAAAAAGAAGAGGGGATGCCACACAGTGGTAAACATGGCCTTGTCCCAACTTTTTTGAGATGTGTTGATGCCATGAAATTTAAAATCAACTTATTTTTCCCTTAAAATGATACATTCTCTCAGTTTAAACATTTGATATGTCATCTATGTTGTATTCTGAATAAAATATTGAAATTTGAAACTTCCACATCATTGCATTCTGTTTTTATTCACAATTTGTACAGTGTCCCAACTTTTTTGGAATCGGTTTTGATGTATTAAGATGTTTGTAAAAATAAATATATTTGACGAGTCTGGAGAAAACCAGGCTAAAGTCTTGAATCTAATTATGATGATAACAACATCAAATTTGATTCCAGCATTAATTTCCTATTTCAATCTTTCGACATGGCCTTACTCAGTAAATTTTAAAGATATAAGGTTGTATATATATTAGGGCTGTCAACGTTAACGCGTTAACGCATGCGATTAATTTTTTCAAATTAACGCGTGAGAAAATATTTATCGCAATTAACGCAGATCCGTTTGTTTTGACATCCTTTGTCTAGCGTTACATTATGTAATCACGCTCTTATTCGTGTACAGGCTTTTAAACCACTTAAGCGCGATTTGAAACAGTTGCTTTGACGCGTTCAATGAAGATAGACAGCTTCTAAACTGTGGGACGCGGCAAAACGCAACGCGAGGTCCAGTCTGGTGTAAACAGTTATGGGCTGAAGGCTGCGTCGGTGAATCTCTGTCAGACAGCGCATCCGTGTTAAGTTCTCTTTCGTGCTTGAATGGATAAAACCACACAAGATTATGTCAGAAAGCCCGTTTTGTCTAGCATTTTCTTAAGCAAGACTTCAAAGTGTAAAATAAAATCTTAATGAATGCAAAGTGTTGTGAAAATGGGAGTGCGGTGACGGTCAGATCTGCGTACTGAGACAGCTCTTAAAGGGGCCGCGTTCTTAAACGTGCTGCTGTGACTCCTGTCACTAATGTTAATCAAAGAACAAAATAAAAGAAGAAATCAATGTGATTTTGTAGCTTTAATGAGAATTCTTCTGCATTTAATTTATAATTTAGCATTAAAGACTGTAAAGTGTCCTTCAATTTCTGTATATTTCCTACATGAGCTCTCAATTATACTGTTGAATGGCTACAATTCATGTTAAAATAATCAATTTAATAGAGACATCAGTTACAATACTAATATCAAAATGTTAGCTTTCATAAAATGATGCTGTTAAAGAAATATGTTGTTTCTACATCAATTTGAAGATTAAATGTGAAATTATTCAAATGTAAAAGTATATTTTAAAATTTAATTGTTATGTGCGATTAATCGTGATTAATCACAGAAAAATGTGTGATTAATCCGATTAATTTTTTTAATCGATTGACAGCACTGATTTTTACACAGTGTTCTTTACATTACATAAGCTGACTTTATATAGAAAACAGCAAATCACAAAACAATACTTTTTCCTCCTAGGTTTTCACAGACTGGGTCACTTGTGATTAAAAATCAGGCTAATTCCATCATATCTTTCATTCATTATACACTTTACTGTATGTCACTTCTGAGGTTTGTTTCTGTTGAAATTCAAGATACACTGGACTGGAATGCTTGCAATACATGTAGAAATGCTAATTAAAGGCAAAACTGGAGTGATCTCATCATTTTTTCCATGACTATAAGTTAACAGTACACATGTGTAAGTGCTCTATATAAACTAACACAGGGTCATACGGGTGCTGCGAGTCATATTGACAGGTTTAGTTTAATATTCACCAATAAAAACAAATATAAATGCCTAATCAATAACAAATGAGATTACATTTACAAATGATTTAACCAAATTGCATGTTCGTCTTGTTTGAACATCGCATTGGATTAAAGCCGTTAGGAAACGCATTTTCCTTGCATAAGGCTTGTATTTACAAATAAATTAGCTGGAGTTGGTAATAACTGATGGGTGTCTTAGATTAAAGCATTGGAATTGGTCAGAGTAAAATGCGTCACTCACACACATTAACTCTGTTTTTAAACCTCTGATTAAAAGTCTCAGTAAACTGTTGGAAGGATGCAAAGCACTTTATGTAAGCGCGTCCAGGCGGACGTATTAACCGCATCATTCTGCGTAGTATTTTTATGCTCGATACACTCCCCCAAGGTTCGTATAGGTTTCGGAAAGTTTTTTTAAAACATGAAAAACCGTTACGTAACAACATTTCTTAGTCCCTTATTGGGCAATTCTCCCAGAAAAGCACGCCCACAGTAAGGCGAAAGAAATAGCCCGCCCACGCATCAACCGACGAGCGATAAGACCCGCTTACCATCAAGATTGCCTGCGCTGCGTCAAGATTGGCTGCGCTGTGTGCCTGCAGCTCGTTACTATTGCAAAAGTTAGAGAAGTTGAGGTGTGTTTGTTTGTTCACAGCATTTCAGTGATAAATGTTATATAAACGGTGGATATAACGCTGGATTTGCAGATCGTTTGAAACTGATAGATGGAGTGGTCCCAGTGCTAAAACATGCCGGTGATGAACTGCACGCAGTAAGTGAAACGAAGTCATATGTCTGTGTTTTGTTGGCTATCGGCGAGTAAGTGCATAATGTAAATGACACAAACTTATAGTGAATCAAAACAGTTATGCAGGGATAATGCGATGCGATAGTGCTCGTGATTTAGTTCCTCCCCCCACACACCCCCAGGATGTTGTCTGTTTTCAGAAATAATCGTACAGCTGTATCTATCTTTTATAAAGGTGATCAAACGAAATACTCTTCGAAGATACAAAGTATGCAATACTACTCTATAGGTTCGCAAGATTAATATGAGATTGGAAGAAACTGCGCATTCAACCGGACCTTTAAACATGAAAAGGTAAAGCCAAGAAAGGCAGAAGGAGGTAACGAAGATGTTCTTAAAGTGTACTGAAACTAATCAGTAACATCACTGCAAACAACACAAGATGTTGAAAACTACAGAAAATGTATATTATACACTTTCTAAGGCAGAAGAAGGTTCTCCTCAAAGTGTGAAGTTAGTTAGTAAAATGTGTCATAATTGTATGCTTGGTTTCTGTTTTTACTACATTTACAGCTTTAACTGGCATGTGTTGCCGTTTGTGTGTATGTTTTTTGTTCTTTTGTAGAAATGTGCATCTGCTGGGAAGCATTACCATGTGTTTCAGGATCTATTGTGTGCTTGAGTGGGAGGTTCTGATATTGTGTTCAGCTAATTGTTGTGCCCATTTTGAGTGAGAACAGTGATAATCTTGTTTACATCCAAACATGACTAAATTAGCTAAAATTATTAAAATATTTTTGCTCATAAATGAATTATTTTGTGTCATGCGACATGTATTAACTCTGCACATGTAACCCTGGAGTCGTATGTATTACTTTTATGATGGATATATGCGCTTTTTGGAGCTTAAAAACCTGGGTCTCTATTCTTTGCCATTACCAAGTTGGGAAGGATATTATTCGATATAACTCGGATTGTGATCCGCTTAAAGAAAACAGTCATATACATCTGGGACAGCAAATTCTAAAATATAGGCTCATTTTATTTTTTGGGTGAAATGTTCCTTGATGTGAATAAAATATGGAATTCCTTTTTTAATTTCCACACAAAAAATCTAACCAAAAATTCACTCCCTGGATCCCTTTGTTTTGCCCCCTTTTTTCTACCATTTGTCTTGAAGTTGTTGTTTTTTTTACATAAAACTTAATAATTAAAGTTTTATGGCATAATTAAGCCAACAATCACTGAACCCACAGATCTGCTTGCATTATTCAGCACACACATAGCAGGCAAACAACAGTAAGCTTAATACCTCCATCGGACGAAACTCTACTCTCCATCCTATGTCAGAATTTGGAGGCGGAGGCTTGAACCTCATTGTCTGCCAGTTTGTTGACTGAATATTCTGCAAGAGAAAACAACACCTTCGGATGTTTTTGTATACAATATTGATAGTAACACACTGCCGGGTCTGAAACAAATTAAAGATTATAAGTCATTAAATATAATAACAAGTAAATATCATAAAACCAGGCAAGAAAATGGCTGGCAAACATTTAAGAAAAAACAAAATTATATTTCTCACTAGGTTTCTCACATTATGCTTGACCATCATTTTATTTTGTGGAGAAATGTGACAGGTTTCTAAAGCAAAGGATGAATTAAATTAAACGTTTAAAATAATACAGGAAAAAGATCAGTCAAGGCTAATCCCAAATTCGAAAGAGTCAACATATTTATTGCCATGAAATAAATACCTCAAAGTGATCGGATTCATTATCATCATCCAAATGAATCTTCTCCTGGAAGAGTGAAAGCGGATCTCGAATAAAGAGATGTGCGATGTGCTGTGCCAGTAGTTTGTCAATGCCTGCAACGGTGCAGTAAAGTGCGCTTAGAAAATTATTTGATTCGGAAAATGGAGGACTTTTAAGTCAGTGTCATACAGTGTCTTTTTACCTGCATCAAGAAGCTGTTTATAGATATCTTCATCTTTTGTCAGCTCAATATCATTGTATTTCTCCCCACAGCAGGAGAGGTAGCTGTCAATCGAATCATATCTCGATTTATGGATTCGGAATTTGTTGTTTTTCAATGGCTGCAGATAAACCAAATAGCCAGTTTAAAGTTTATAGAACCATTCGAATATTATCCTCATGCAGAATAGAGACAGTTTGTAAAAATGCATCCTAAATGCCATTTATTTAAAAGACACATCAAGACAGTACTGTGGTTTTCCAGCACTGTGCAGTGAGGCTGGGCAACACGTTGGGGTTGTTGAAAATAATAGTTTTTACAATGCATCGCGATGCAGATGTGAACGATTACTGCATCAATGCATAAAAACAAATAATCGATTATTAAAACATGGCATCAAACATATGTGCCAGTGGTTACGGTTTTATTTGAAATAGAAAGTGATATGTTTATGTCTTATCGGATTTGAAAACGTTGCTTTTTACAAAAAGCATATAAATACATCTTTCAGACAGTAGTTTCAGAGTGACCAGCGCTTGCGCCTCTCTCCCTCTCTCTTTCTTTCTGCCCCATTCAGATGAGTGTGTGTGCACAGGATGCTGCGTATACTGTAAATAAAGCACATTTTCATATATTTTTGAACTTGTAACACTGTTTAAAGAGTACATGTTTCCAGATCATGTAAATTACATTTCATGCAGTGTGTAATGTTGCCGTGTGTGAATGTAAGCAGTCTGCCAAGTTGTAAAGCCAAAGGTGAATGAATAAAGTTATTGGCTTGGAAAAAAGGGAGACCACCCTGAATCACGCAAACAAGTCGTGCCCTAGTACCCCAAACACTGTAGCTCGTGAGCCTCATTCGCGGTAGACCAATCACAGCAGACTAGACCATCTGACCAATCAAAGAGTAGGCTGGAGGAAAGGAGGGGACGAATCATTTGAGAGTCAGTCAAGAAGTAAGGCAAGAAAAACTGCCTATTATAACAAATTAATAGTGTTTTTACACCTTGTATGTGCATCATAGGACTGGGCAAAAAAAAAAAAATCGAAAAATAAATGTATCGTTTTTTAAAATGCAGTTGCTTCAATACCGATTCTCAAAAGCTGCAAATCTATTTTTTTCTTTCATATTTCCGCAAGCACTGAACATTCATTAAAGTGAATGTTATTGGTACTACTATCCACTATATGTCATCATTTTTTTTACTACCTGTGGATGTTACAACAGGCATATCGTTCATTTATTGGTTAATTAACATGGCGGATGTGGGTGTGTTGTCGAATTTAACATCACCTTCAAATAAAAGGCAGCAGTTCAAATGATTGCAGCCACTCTTTACAGCTAATTTTGTGAAATTTTGTTTGTTATACTGTATCTTAAATGTAAAATAACCTGTTCTGTTTCAATATACCCAAGTGTGTTTAGAGTTGTATATACAGGTTTGTGGCTCTTCATATTATTTTTTAATTCACCATTGTAATGTGATATTTACTGATCTTTTTTAGAAATATCTATAGGATTTGTATTAAATCTATAATCATTGATTCGAACTGAGACCCAACAACACGTGTCAGATTTCCCAAGAGGGGCACCAAATCACGCACTCTTTCAGCGTAAAAGGGCATAATGGATTGTGTTCTCACCTCCAGACCCCTCTCCTCCCGAGTTCTGTCATCAACAGATGCGGATATCACACCCCAACGGCAGTCATTGTCTGATACGTAGCCACGATAGAAAGGTGAGGCGGCACTGAGAGCCATCTGCACAAAAGCAAACATCATTACTGAAAACTCTAAGGCAGTGGTTCTCAATCCTGGTCCTCGCGACCACCCCGCTCTGCATGTTTTGCATCTCTCTCTTGTTTATCACACCTGATTTAAAATCACCAGCTCGTTAGAAGAGAGCTCCATGAAGGAACTGTGTTCCAACTGATATGGTCCCTACACTGACTGGCTGCAACGTCTTTACACACAGACAAAACATACTACAGAAATGTGAAGGGTTATTTAACCGTAATCATGAGATTTGAGTAGTAGTCATATCTTGTACGCTTTAATGCCCTTCGAATGGAATACGCTCCTTACGAACTGGAACCATGGTAGAATATTTATTGATGACCCCTTGGCAGGGCACTTAAGGCCATATTGAACAAACCTCTGAAGGGGGATAAGAGAAACATACAAAATATGCAGAGCGGAGGGACCAGGATTGAGAACCGCTGCTCTAGGGAATACAGAAAAAAGCACACTTCAGGGATACATTTCCTAAAGATCTGCTCTTAAAACACATTTTTATCAGCGTACAAACATCATGTCATACCTCTAAATGGTGAGTGAATTGTAAAGATTTAGTGACCATAAATATATGAAGAGTTCAGATGAAAACCCTCTAAAAGCAACCTGTGTTAAGAATGACATTACGATGTTGTGTGCATGCTCTCCACACATAGTAAACATTATTCAAAAAAGTTTGCTTCAAACCCACTAAATAGCACACTCTGCCCACTCTAAACATTTTTCATAAGGGTCCTACATTTATTTTCAGATATTTCAAACAAAAAGTCATATTACGGACTTAAAGGGTTTTGCATCTGAACTCTTCATATACTTGGCAAGACAAAAGGTGTTTTTTTGAAAAACCTGTCCCTGGAATCATTTCTCTTTTTTCTTCTGACAATATGAAGACGACAGATTTTGTCATGTATATTCATTTTGGTGGCTTAATATGCTGAATATGTGCATGGAGGATTTGTCCTGCTAAAAATCGTCATCTTTTCTAAACTATGTCGTCTTCAGGCATGTGATCAGCCAAGGACAGAAAATAAGGAAGACTGCACCCAACCCCCCCAAAATAGTCTTTAATGTTACTAATTAAATGTTACATGGTTAAAAAGAGGCAACTGTTAGCCAAAAATAGATATTTTTCACTTAGAAACACACAAAAAAAACATTTTTCACTTGGCAACACACAAAAAATAACTATTATAATTACCCAATTCTGCCAATTTTTCAGTTCAAATGTTTATTAGTTTAACAGTCACCTAAACAATATTTAATAAAGTAGGTTTATGTTTGGGCAAATATCTTATGCTAAAGTCAAATAAGATGGCATTAACAAATGCCCCCCCCCTTGAGTAGTTTATATTAGGCCTAATTTTTATTTTATTGTAATCAGCAATAATTCATTAAACAATAATTGAACACAAAACGTAAAGAATACTGTGGCCTCAAGAGACTCCCATACACAGCCACTAGAGGGAGCATCTACGTCATTCATATAGCGTTTGTCCGCATTATCCGCATGTAAATAAAGGTATTTGCAAGCGCTGCATGTTGCGGTTTTAGCTCATTTAAATGTATGCATTCAGTAGAGACTTCAACGTGTTTATATATAGACAGGACTAGATCAGCCATTTGTATAGTTTCAAGCCATTAAATCGAGGAATGGCCTGTTTTAGTCTCTGTATATAGATAATGTTAAGCATATCATATAGACGTCTCAACTTCCCTGAAGGATTTACGTTACAAAACGCTGTCATTCAAAATGACACCACACGCTTTTTTCAGTACCAAAACAGCTGTGTTTTTGGTGTCTATTTTTCACGGACTCTCTGGATACATAAAGATAACTCGCAAAATTATGTTCTGAATGAAGTGGTTGCTCTGCATTTATAACAAGCGTGTGCATGACGTAGAGAGCATAGAAAGGATCCTGTTGGCCGGTGTTCTGCCAATTTATGCTACCCATAAATTTGTGCTACCCTCGTGTTGTGATTGGGTTGGGGGAGGGGTTATTTAGGTGTAAGGGTTGGGTTGGGGGAGGGGTTAGTCGTGTTTTGTATGGAGGTAGCAAAATTTGATAGGGATGCATAAATTGGCAGACCACCGGCTGTATTGATGACTACGCACACATCCCCAAACCCCCACCCACCCAATCCCGTCACAAATTAAATATCTAAATCTAATTTAAGATATTTACGCGGGTGATCTCAGCGAGGTAAAAAAATACGTAAATAAGTACTTATACGGAAAAATCACATCCCTGCATCTTACCACTATGGGGCAGAATGTAGCCAGCTGATCGTAGAGGTATCGCGCCTCATTGATGCTGCAAGCCTGGAAAGTCACCTGCAACAACAATAACAGTAGACAACTTTGATTCATGGTCAATAACTCCACAAATTCTTAAGCATTTTGAAATCACGTCAACAACCCTGAGTTATCTGGAAAGAAAAAGTTACCTGCAGGCAACAGTTTCCCATGCCAAAGCCCATGGCATCCATGTAGATGTGATTGGGCAGAGCAGCCCGGGCAGCCTCTCCATCATCTTCTGGAAACACCTCCACAAAAGGGGATGGTGTGTTTTTATCTTTGAAAACTGTTATAGACAGGGACATTAGACAAGCAGCAATTCAATATGGTAAGAAACAGAATGTTTCTTTTCAACTGCTTGATCATGTGATGTCAACATTGAGACACAGGAGCGATGACATACTCCATAAAAATTACACAAGAATAGTATGTCTGAAATTTTCATCTCATGTGAGTGTATATAGTTTTATAAAAGTACTTTTACGTGTGAAATTTTTAAAATCAGCATGTTTTTTAATGTTTTTAAATGTCTGTGCACCCGTAACACCGTTTACAGATTAATTAAATGTGATTCAATTTGTTTCATTTCGTACTGTCTGATCTTACTACAGTATTGAAGTAGTGAATATTCAGTGCAGCCACATTCGCTCACTCTATTTAGAAATCAAAAGAATTAAAAAATCGACTTCACACAGTCTAGCAACATCTTTAAATAATACACAGCATAAAAAGTTCGTTTCAGTTTTGTTACTCATCAAGTTTTGTATTTGTCATATTTTGATACAATAAAGCATTAAGCCCCAAGAAGGACTGGGTTACAGTGCATTTTATAACAGCTAAGGGCGTTGTAAAACTTAGCTGTTATAAAATGCACTGTAACCCACTGCTTAGCAGGGCTTATTGCTTTTATAAAACAGTTATTCCATATGCATAGCAAGGTTTCATAAAATAAAGTAAATAAAGTGATATTTAGGCTATGTAATGCGGTCAACCGTTATAAATCGGGGTATTTTATAACGGCTTAGGACTCGGCTCAACCAATCAGAATCAAGGACCAGAATTGACCCTTTTATAATATGAAATTTAACATTTGCATTAGTCACTTATTCGTTTTTATTTTGTTTGCGACACATTTTAGAATCATAGTAATCTCATCAAAACTGTAACGCAAACTGTCGCTGTCCTTCTGAAACTTTGGATGTCCAAATTCGCTGTTTTTCAGGGAATGGATAAAACACTGTACTTTTGAAAAGATTAAGTACATGTGTTGCCACACTTTTGCAATTCTCTTTTGTTTGGAGGGGTAGATAAGGGTAAAATGAAGAGTTAAGAGATAAATGAAGAGTTCAGTTGCAAAACTCTCGAAGTCAGTCAGACGACTTTTCATTTAAACGAGCATGACATAGGAGCTACCAGTGACGTATGACGACTAGGGATGGGTACAGAGAACTGATATTTTTTTGGACCGGTACAGAATTTAGTCGATACCAGAGTATCAATAAGCTTCATGACAAATGATACTGTTATCGACACTTGCGTTGTTTTATCTCAGTGTAATTGGGTGTTAATGGTGAATTAGAGGCTGCTGCTGCTTGTCAAACTCAAATATTGTTGTATTTATGTCTTCACAGTAATTCAAAAAGAATAGTAATACAGTTCTGTAAAAAATAGCTGCTGACATTATCACCCGAAAGAGTCTACTGGCTCTACTAGCTCCACTGGACCCATTTTTTCTGTTCCACCTTAAAGCATCCGCACACTAGGACTTCCGTCACTTGCACATAGTCTGGTTTTTATTGAAATTATTTGTAATTGCAATGATAGTGTTTGTAATACTTTTGACAGAAAATTGACAGAATAAAGAAAAGGGTTTGTTGAAGTGATAACTACAGTTGTTATACTTCTGTCAGCTGGCTTTCTAATAGGGTATTGTTTTGTTCTAGGGCTGTGTATTGGCAAGTGCCTCCCGATACGATACATATCACGATAGATGGGTCACGATACAATATATTGCCATGTATTTCGATACGATACGATATACATTTGCGATATATTGCAATACTTTAAATAGGGCTGTGCCGATAAACGATATCATATCGAATCGCGATAGAATGCATTTCAAAAACGATGATAAGCTATTGGCATTTTGACTCGATATGGATTAATCTTACAGTCTAACAGAACGCAGAAATAAACGCAACAGTCAGTCAGCGTGCAGCTTTTATCATGCACGTCAAAGTACAAAGTCCATTTCATACAGCACTTGCCAAAGAAAACTCGACATGAGGAGGAAAACATGACTGGAAGCGGAAACAAAGGTGAAACTAACCTCGAGTTGTTATCACGCGGTTTATCAAGTGTCTTATTTTTTTCGCAATCGCCGGTTAAACAAAACAAAATTGAGGCGCAATTGCAAGCGAGTTACTTCGAACTCAAGCACAAACGTTTTAATATCCATCGTTAACATATCTGCTAACATGAGCTGGTGCATATGAAACAAACCAGCGCTGCCCTTGTACAGATTAGAGATGTAATGAAGTGAGTTTGTGTGCACATTAACATATTGAACCTTATATGTAAGATGCTTGCATGATTAAAGAAATGTACTACAGTTTATGTGAGATGTCTTTTTGAAAGACTAAGGTTCACTGAATGCATTGAATGAATCCCACTACTCGAGCAAGATTGCAGAGTTATGTATGTGCGCAGGTGCTGAGCCAATAGCATTAGAATGTACACAGTAACGGAGCCCTTTCATTGGTTGAATGTACTGAATGAACACTCCCTTTACTTAACGAGTCAATTGAGTCAAAATGAGACTGAATGAACTGGTACATGTTGTTTATGGCCTAATATCCTCGGTGTTGCAACAGTGCATTCATTTAATTGAATTTTAACTGGTTAAAGGTTAATTTTTGTTAATAAACTGTATTTAAAATAGATTATTTTAAATACAGTTTTTTTTATTAAATATATATCGAAATAAATATCGTTATCGATCAATATAGAAAAAAACTATCGAGTTTACTTTTTTGCCATATCGCACAGCCATAACTTTAAATATAAAATGTAAAAAGTAGAGCTAGAAATACAACATGCTGTGCACCACCTGGGGTTTTCTGTAAGGATAAGTGTAAAAACATCCCTTACCTCTGCAGAGTGGCCATGATGTGCGAAGCATGGACCTTTAGATCAGAGGTTTGGGTTCTCAAACTGTGGATTGCGCCCCTCAAGTGGGTAGCACAGGGGAATAAGGTGGCTCACGCAAGTCACTTGACTGTTGTGGTGCATTACAGTTAAAACAATGAACATGGGCAGTATAAAACCTCTGCTTCATCCGTGCTGTAAATGCGCTGGTGTCACATCCGTGAAAGCACAATACATGTCATTGTTACTTTTCTTAATAAACTTTTTGTCTAATGCACTGCAGTAGCCAAGTGACTTGTGTCATGACTTGCGAAGCCTACAAACAGCATTATTTTATACAACTCATTACTCCATTACTTATTTTGAAAACCAGAACACACCCACACATCAGCTCTGAGAGCTCCAAGCGTTCTTATATTTTTCACCATGCTCGCTTCCACTTACTTTTGGCCGTATGTATATGACATGATTTAAAAAAAATTATCGATAGTAGAGGTATCACTATCGATACACTATTGAAAAAAAAATATTGCAATAGTTACATGTATCGATATTTTTGCACAGCCCTATTTTGTTCCACGTGACAATCAACAGAGTGTGCATTTGTCCTTGGGGTTTCTCCCACACATCAGGATTTCTGATCGTAAATATTCAACATGTTGAATATTTAAGATTCGCGATTAGGGTGGCTCCGATGTTCTTCCGATCAGGTTCATTCACTTTTTTTTAAAACATTTTTTTTGCCATTTTGGCTTTAACTGTACAGCTTTTAGTGGTAGATAGGACAGGAAGCAAAGTGGGAAAGAGAAGGAGGTGGGTTCGGGAAAGGACCACGAGATGGGAATCAAACCCGGGTCACCCGATGTGCAACCACGCCACATGTCGGAGCACTGCCCACTAGGCTATCGGCTCTGACAGGTTCATTCACTCTTAACACACATCACACCACAGGGAAATCTGATAAGATAATCTTTAGAGCCGTTTAAAATCACCGGAACTTTACCCAGGACTGTCGGAAGGGGAGAAATCGGCCAGATTATCTTTTGGTGTGGCCCCAGCATAAGCAAAACCATTGTCAGATGCAATGTATTAGTGTAATAGGGTGGCAACATTAGTAATAAGCGCACACAGTTGACTTATAAACACGACCAGAGATGACAGAAAAACATACAGAGAATAACAGTTTTCATTACTGCTCTGACAGCCACAAGACCAAGATGAACACTGTGAGTGTGTGTTAGAAAGTCTGGAATGATGAGAAAATACTGTGGGTTTTTCCTCTTCAAGACAAACTTTTAGGTATTCAGCCCGCAGTTTAAATCATGTCTGGTTAGTGTTTGTTGTTCCCCCGTGTTTACACATTATGTTTGTAGGCAGGCTTTTGTGGCAGTTTGTATATGCATTCAACCACAACTTCATTAAAGCGATCTTGTGATCAGATCTACCAAAATGCATCTTAATACCAGATTCTATATTCTAAATAACAGACTCTACCCAGAACCAGCCAATTCACCACTGTGATGTAAAGATGTGAAGTAAATATGTTGAATTACATTATGTTGTGCTCCTATGCACATGCTAAGTGCTGTGGTATGCTGAGGAACACACACTCCCTCTCTTTTCTCAATTGTTTTATTTAATTTTTTTGTTGTTATGTGCCATTTTCAAATGCTTAGAAGCATTTGTAAACAGCAGTTCTAAAGTTCAGCTGTAATAAAGTAACTTAAAATGTTCAACAACTTTTTACATCATGTCTTTTCGCACCAAACTATGGAGAGTAGTATCGGTACCGCAGTATCGATATCGGTAAGGTGTTAACGATACCCATCCCTAATGATGACATATGACAGTGTAGTAGTGGTGTCCCATTTCTTATTGGAATGTTTTCAACCCTTCCCCTTGCCACTCCGTTTCAAGTGGCGAGGGGTAGGTGAAGGGGTATAAAATAGAAATGGGATTGGGCCTTAGTCACCTCTTGCCTAGAATTTACAGAAATGTTCTCCTGGCATTTTATCGAGCAGCTTTTTGAGGTCTCAACCTGAGATGCTTTTAAAACAGTATCCCATCTATTCTGGACTCTTATTGACTGCTTTCTCTTCATTTTTCAGCCAAAGCAATCTATTTCGAAAATGTTTTTATTAAATAAGATTTTAGTTTGTAATAAAAGAAAACACAAATGATTATATTTTTCATAATATATTTCACACATTTAATGCCCTAACATTAAGACATTAACACAAACCCAGATATTGCTGACACACATGTATAAAACACAAAAGACTTACTCTGTACATTTATTACCACTTTCTCTCCTCTCCTGTGGCGTATGTTTCTGGTCAGCGTACTGTAACAGATCAACAAATAGACCCTGTTAGTTCTGATACCCAACAACATTACTTTTAATAGGATGAAGAGGCAAAAATGCATACAATACTTCTATGCATTTTACACATTTATACTTATTTCTAGATTCATTTTATCTAACCAAGTTTACTTGGACATGATTGATTGATTGATTGTGGGGCATGTTGACGTTGGCTATACTTTGGGTTAGGGATTTGTGATGAGACAGACAGCACTGTGTTAAATGCTCTAGGCTAACAGTGTGTGAAAGTTCTTTGCGTGTTGAACTGGGCTTCGCATAATCCCTATGCAATGCCCCTGAGCTCTGACTTATGCAAACAAGCTCACGTTGTTTAACATCACATGTCGCTTCAAAAACTTTCAGCTGTAATTTTCAACATTTTCTCATGATAACACAAAATCTGTGATAGTTCCTGTGAAAATAAAGAAAATTAAAGCTGCAAGCAGAGATGATTGGGCCCTCGCACCAGAGCCACCGCCAACTGGTGGCTTAAAGGACTCCTTCTCTTTCACTTTCAACAAGTTGGTATGATTTATTAGGGTCTTCATGAAATGTCTGTAATATATTTTGCTTAAAAACACTCAATGGCTGTGTAAACAAAACCCTTTTTGCCTTGCAAAGTGTTCACATTCACAGCAACCCGATTTGGTGTATGTCTCTTTAAATGATAATGAGTTACTGCGCAACCCATCCCCCTTCCATCCTGCGTGTCAACACAACACGTGTAGTACTGCCATGGCAATCGTTTAGCTAAATTATATTTCCTGAACTCCTCCGCGGTTAGTTTCATTTTAAATGTCTCAAATCATTCATCCTGAGACTAAAAAATCCATCACAGCAAACAGCACATCCTAGTAATGCGCTAACATTCTGCGTGTATGCTTGCCTAAAATCCACGGAATGCGCACCCTCAGATCTCAGCGGAATTATGTGGATTTAAGCGCTTGTCATTGACAATTTATACACACACAACGTGAGAGCATAACTAGTATGCTCTGTTTGCTGTGACAAATTTTTTTAGCCTAAGGACAAATGATTTGAGACGTTTAAAACGAAACTAACCACAGTGTTCGCCCCTGTTCATTAGCAAAACAATAGTGACAGCTTGCCGCTAAACAAATTCACGCACAATGTATTAACATACATGCAGCTAAACTCCAAGTGCCCTTTTTCCAAATAACATAAATCTAGAGTAAGTTTAACACTGGCTTTGGATGTTCTATTTAGTTATTTATTTGTGTTGTGGTGGTACATTTTACCAGTATTACCATGCTTTAGTTACAAAATATACACTAAAATATGCAATATGCAGGCATTACAGCTCCCCCTAGTGTCTTCTATAGAGATTTGCAATAATTGCGATGATCTGAAACCATCGCGTTGAGGTCAAACAATCATGATGAGACTATTATTTAATAATCATGACAGCCCTAGTTGTAGGAGGATTTTGTCAATTATTTATAAGTGTCGCATGTCCTGCTGCTAGCTGGTGGCTAGGGTTGGTTATCATTTGAATTTTATCAATTCCAATTCTGATTCTGAATCAGGTGTATTCATATTCATTTATTTTTTTCTACAGAGCTACAGTGCTACAGAGCCCCCTTGCTACGCCTGTGTGCCACCCTTTGCCCGGTCCTAATGGCCGATGACACTGATATTTGTGCCAATTTTCAATAATTTTTGAGCATGTTAAGGCCCCAAAAATGCACTGAAGTACTGAAACAAATATAGTAATAATAGAAAATATAGCTGCAATCAGCAATTACGGGGTCAAGCCCTACAAGGGCACAAAGGGAAATACATCATGTCATGTCTGATCATGAGTTTTTGAAAATCAGACATAAAATTAGGGATGCACGATATGAAAAATTTCAACCGATACCCGATAATTAAGTCCTTCTAATGGCCGATTCCGATACCGATATGCAGTAAATTCATATTTTTATATTATATTTTGTTTCATATAATCTGCAGTTTGTACACCCAGGAGAATAGAAAATCTAAGATGCACTGATGAATCTGATATTTTAGTAGCTCTGGCCTATAACAGCAAACATGAGTCCTGACTCTTCAAATGTTTTTATTTTTTGTGCAAGGCACCACAATAATTCGTAACAGAAATGGTTTAACAGAACTATGGTTCATCTGCAATTAACAACTCATTAACAAAACATTTTATTCAAGTATTTAATGCATAACAAACAAGAAATGCATACTGTAGCGGGTTCGCTAGGATAAGGAAGGAAGAGGACGAGGTTGGCGAGACTGACACGAACTTTATTCCACAAGAGACACAAAATAGTAAGCAAAGTAAACAGCACATAAATCCACGGCTTTTCCTTCAGCCTGGCTTGCGACCCTCAGAATCCAGCAAAAGTCCTCCTTTCCTGACTGAGAGGTTTGGGTACGTGGCAGTCCGTGTCGAGTCCGTCTCTCTCTCCCATTGTGCCTTCCTCGGGTGTTTATATTGTCTCCCCGCGCCCTTACTGGAACGAGAGACAGGTGTTGGCTGTTTGCAATTACTCCACTCACTTACCGCTCGTCTCCCGGCTCTCTCTCCTGCCGCATCCCTCGCTACACCACGCCCCCCTCGCCACATACCCCCACCGCCTGACTCAGGCCGGGGAACCGTCCGGCCTGCGGCCCCCCCCCATTCCTGGAGAGGAAATCGGCTACAACCATTCGCGCACCCGGCCTGTGGACCACCTGGAACTTAAAAGGCTGTAGCGCCAGATACCAACGGGTGATCCTGGCGTTGGTAACTTTCATGCGGTGGAGCCACTGCAGGGGAGCGTGGTCCGAACAGAGGGTGAATTCCCGGCCCAGGAGGTAGTACCTAAGGGTGAGAACGGCCCATCTGATGGCCAAACATTCTTTTTCAATAGTGCTGTACTTAGTCTCTCTCTTTGAGAGCTTGCGGCTAATGTACAGCACTGGCCGCTCCTCACCCCCCACCTCCTGGGCCAGGACAGCACCCAGCCTCCTGTCCGACGCGTCAGTCTGCAACAAGAAAGGGAGAGAAAAGTCAGGAGAGTGTAATAGCGGCCCACCACACAGGGCAGCCTTCACTTGGGAAAACGCCTGCTGGCACTGCTCTGACCATTGGACCGGATCTGGCGCCTCCTTTTTAGTAAGATCAGTCAGCGGGCTGGTGAGGTCCGAATAGTTGGGCACAAACCGTCAGCCCCAGGAACTGTCTTACCTCCTTTTGGTCTTGGGACTCGGGCAGGTCGCAACAGCTGCGGTCTTATTAATTTGGGGCCGCACTTGCCCGTGCCCCAAGTGGAAGCCCAGATACCTAACCTCCACCCGCCCAACCGCGCACTTCTTCGGGTTGGCCGTGAGACCGGCCGCCCTCAGCGCTCCTAAAACCGCCCTCAAGTGTTGGATATGCCGCTGCCAGTCGTTGCTATAAACGATGATGTCATCCAGATAAGCAGCGGCATATGCCGTATAGGGTCGGAGGATACGGTCCATGAGGCGCTGAAAGGTGGCCGGCGCTCCGAACAAACCGAACGGAAGCGTCACGAATTGGTGTAATCCGAACAGCGTGGTGAAGGCAGTTTTTTCTTTAGATAATGGCGATAGGGGGATCTGCCAGTACCCTTTCGTTAAGTCCAACGTCGAATAAAAACGAGCCGTGCCTAGCCAATCCAGTAACTCGTCGACCCGTGGCATTGGATAGGCATCGAATTTCGATACCGCGATCACCTTGCGATAATCCACACAGAACCTGACCGAGCCGTCCGTCTTGGGAACCAAAACTATCGGGCTCGCCCAGTCACTGTTGGATTCTTCTATTACCCCCATCTCGAGCATTGCTGCTAATTCCGTCTGAACCACATTTTTCTTGTGCTCAGGTAAACGATAGGGCCGGCTACGAACTACCACGCCAGGCACAGTCTCGATATGGTGCTGAATGAGTTTCGTGCATCCCGGAAGGGGCGAGAACAAGTCCGCGAATTCCGCCTGCAACCTGGCTATGTCCGTGAGTTGGGAGGGTGAGAGGTGATCTCCCCCCGGAGCCAGAGCGAGTGATTGTGGTTTTATATTCGCTTCTGGTCCCAGATCATCCTCTCCGCTAATTACCGTCGCCAGCAACACGGGCTCCACCTCCTGCCATTTTTTAAGGAGATTGAGGTGGTAAATTTGACGTGCCCCGCTCCTATCTGACCGTATTACTTCATAATCAAGATCTCCCACTTGCCGTGTGACCTTAAACGGCCCTTGCCACTTGGCTAGTAATTTGGAACTCGAGGTGGGGAGTAATACAAGCACTTTTTCTCCCGGTGAAAATTTCCGGAGGTTGGTTCCCCTGTTATACAGCCGGCTCTGTTTATCCTGGGCCTGTAACAAATTCTCCATAGATAGCCGCCCCAGTGTATGGAGCTTTGTTCTCAGGTCCAGGACATGTTGAATTTCATTCTTGCTGTTGGAGGGTCCGTCCTCCCAAGTCTCTCTCAGGACGTCCAAAACCCCTCGGGGCTGGCGTCCAAAGAGAAGCTCGAAGGGGGAAAACCCCGTGGAGGCTTGCGGGACCTCCCGCACAGCGAATAAGAGGGGTTCTAACCATTTATCCCAATTTTTGGCGTCCTCGTGTACGAACTTACGAATCATGGTTTTCAACGTGCGATTAAACCGTTCTACCAACCCGTCTGTTTGAGGGTGAAAGATGCTGGTACGGACCGATTTAATGCCCAATAATTCATACAGCTCGCGTATCGTGCGTGACATGAACGCCGTGCCTTGATCCGTGAGGATCTCCCGGGGGATCCCCACGCGGGAGATGACGCGAAACAGTGCCTCCGCCACACTCTTAGCGGAGATGCTGTGGAGCGGCACTGCCTCGGGATATCGGGTTGCATAATCCACTAAGACTAATGCAAATCGATGTCCTCTCGCTGACCGCTCCAATGGCCCGATGAGGTCCATACCAATTCTATCGAAGGGGACCTGCATTAGCGGTAAAGGGCGCAATGGCGCTTTTGGGGAGGCCGGAGGGTTTACCAGCTGACATTCACGACACGAGGCGCACCACCTGCGTACGTTCTCGTGAATGCCCGGCCAAAAAAACCGGGCCATGAGGCGGTTTAGTGTCGAGTTTTGTCCTAAATGCCCCGCCATAGGATTACAATGTGCAGCCGGGAAATGCTTTTCCAGTGGTACCAACAACTGGGTTGTATCTTCCTTTATTTGAGCGTCTTGGGCCACTCGATATAACCGGTCTTTTATAATTGCAAAATAAGGGTAGGAGCGCGGTCGGTCAGGTTGGAGAGGTTGGCCGTCCACATAGCGAACCTGTTCCCAGGCGAACTTGAGTGATTCGTCCCGGGACTGTTCCAGAGGAAAGTCATCGCGTTCCGAGAGGATACGCCCCTCGGATCCGCTCGCTTCCCCTGTAACAGCCTCTCCCGCCTGCACAAGCGCGCCGACTCCCTGTGCCTCTGGGCCCCAAGCGACACCCGCACATAAGCACCCCAATAATTCCGTGAACGCAGGCCAATTGTTTCCCAAGATCAGCGGGTGTCGGAGGTGTGGGTTAACCGCCACCTCCACTCTATGCTTTTCTCCCCTGAATTGAATAAAGACGGGAATTAAAGGATATCTCACCACATCCCCGTGTACGCACCATACCCGAACCATGCGGCTATTATCCAATGCCCCGGGCCGAACCAGGCTTTGATGGATGGAGGTCTGGTTACAACCGGAATCCACCAGAGCCGGGTATGTACCCCCCCATACTCACAGGAATTTGGTACCCTCCGTTCTGACCGGGGGCAGCCTGCGGCGTGTAGGGAACCCGGATCATCGTACCGATCTCCATCACTGGACACCAATCGACCCAATGGTCCGGGTCTCCGCATCGCCAACAGGCCGGCCCAGGCGTCTCCGCCATCCGAGTGGCGGGAAGTGGAGCACGGGAAGGGCGCGGAGAGAGGGTGGACCCATTGCCGTCCTGGAATCCCCGGGGCGGAGCACAGTACGCGCTCGTGTAGCCCACGGGCTGTGGGAACCGTCGTCGAGGCGGCACTCGTGGTGGACCGGGGGGACGGGACCTAGGTGCAGGGACAGGATGGGGAGAGAGAGAGAGAGAAGAGCGAGAAGATGGGGAGAGAGAAACAGCCTCCGGAGAGGAGAGAAAGACCGCCGGGAGGGCTTCGCCAACCCCGGGGCACACCACCATCTGGTCTTCCGCCAGGTGGATGGCTGCGTCCAGCGACGTCGGGCGGTGGCACTGGACCCACTCGGCCATTCTCTTGGGAAGCCGAGCGATGAACTGTTCCAGCACCACGCGGTCGATGATGTCCTCGACGTCACCTTTCCCAGCCAGCAGCCATTTGCGGCAGGAATCCCGGAGCTGATGGGCCATCACGAAGGGACGGCCGCTTTCGCCCAGCCCCAGCGACCGGAATCGCTGACGATGCTCCTCCGGGCTACGGCCGACCCTCTGGAGGATGGCCCTCTTCAGGTCGTCGAAGACCAGGAGGTTCTGGACGGGCAGTGGCCGAGCCGCCAGTTGCGCTTCCCCCGACAGCAACGGCAGGAGTCGCCTCGCCCAATCCTCCGGGGGCCAGCCGCTAGTTTCCGCCGTTTTCTCGAAAAGATCGAGAAATGCCTCGGGGTCATCCTCTGGCCCCATTTTCGACAGCGGCAGGAACGCGGCGGTTGTCACGGGTGCGGACGCTTCTGCCCGAACCCCCTGGTCCATCCAGCTCCGGAAGCTCTCGCGGTCCTCTTGCTGTGCCTGGAAGACGGACTGGAAGCGGAGCTCGTGGTCACTCCGAAGGTCCAGCAGCGCCTGGTGTTGTTCGCGGTGGAGGACCGCGAGAGACGCGATGATGTCCGCAAACGGCGTGCCCGATGTTGCCTGCATGATGGCGGTGTCCCTCCTACTTCCTTCCCGGGTTTTGGCACCAGTGTAGCGGGTTCGCTAGGATAAGGAAGGAAGAGGACGAGGTTGGCGAGACTGACACGAACTTTATTCCACAAGAGACACAAAATAGTAAGCAAAGTAAACAGCACATAAATCCACGGCTTTTCCTTCAGCCTGGCTTGCGACCCTCAGAATCCAGCAAAAGTCCTCCTTTCCTGACTGAGAGGTTTGGGTACGTGGCAGTCCGTGTCGAGTCCGTCTCTCTCTCCCATTGTGCCTTCCTCGGGTGTTTATATTGTCTCCCCGCGCCCTTACTGGAACGAGAGACAGGTGTTGGCTGTTTGCAATTACTCCACTCACTTACCGCTCGTCTCCCGGCTCTCTCTCCTGCCGCATCCCTCGCTACACCACGCCCCCCCTCGCCACACATACATTTAAGTTTTAACATTTAGTGCATGAGTATGAGGAAGGTATATACGGAGACTTTAAGTCACATGTTTACCAAATGCTGTACTAACCCGTGAAAACCCGGATCCTCTACCACGGAGAAAGATTGGTCATCGATGACTATAAATTCCATTACTTTGTCGTTAATGGCTTTAGCCTTTTCACTGTCTCTGGAAAACTTTTTGCAATTTTCAAATGCCTGCTGAATGGGGACATAGACGCTCCGTGTTGTAGGCTTGTTGCTAGGAACGTTAGCTACAGCTACTGCTGCTGTGGCATCTTCATATTCTTTTAACACCACTTTGCCGCGATGACGACCTTTCAAGTGAGATATAAGATTTGATGTGTTAAAACTTGACGCCTTTTTTCCTCCTCTCGCAATGCTTGCTGAACATGGTTTGCAAATAGCAATAGCATTGTCCTCCACTGCCACCGAGAAAAACTTCCAGACCAGCGAAGACATGGTCACAGGATGATGACGTAATGAGCGCGACACAGTTTAAAGCTGCAGTCACTTCCACTCGGAAAGCGGATGAATCAGACTGATTTATTGATTTACCAGCAAGCGAACTTTATCGGATGTAGTTAACGGATTTTATTTATTTATCGGAGCAATAAAAATGACGTCATTTTCACCCATATCGGTGGATAATTAATCGTGCATCCCTACATAAAATCATAGGTTAAAGCACTAGAAAAACATAGAAATTGCTTAAAACTTTTAAACCACTAGGCGGCGCTGTCATAAAATTAATATGAGGTGTACAAAATGTCCTACTGATGTTGTATACAAAGTTTTGTGTCACTATTCCAAAGATACAACCATGTTACCCCTTTGGCATGCTCACCTTCAGGTTCCTTGACGAGGTATACAAGAACTGTTCGATCAAATAAAAAAAACATGTTTTATTTTAAAGATTTATTTTTGGGCTTTTTGTCTTTAATTGTACATTACAGTGATCGAGAGGATAGGATATGCACTGGATATGCACTTTAAACCAGTCTTTTGTGGCTAAATAGAGAGAAAGAGAGATTCTTTTGGAAGAATCTGAGGCTCTCAGTCCCTGGGGCCACATGGCTTTTCTCACTTTGGTGAACAACCCTGTCCACCCCACGAACCTCCTTTGAAGTCCAGGGGGGGAGCACTGGGATTTGTCCAGGTCAGTGATGGAGGTGTTTAGACAGGGCCATTGGACCAGACTCGTTGGTGCCTGGTCGAGGTCCTGCTGAGAGGTTACTTTGTTTTATGATAACAGATGGCCAACTTTGATCCGACCAGACCCTACAATGCTGTAAACCATATTGTGTGCAAATCTGACAAATTTTGTAAGAGGAGATTGAAAAAGTATGTTTTTTATAATTCAATATGGTGCACAGTAAGTATGGGGGAATATGACAAGGTTGATATCAAAATATCCAACTTGAGCCAACAAACATTTTTTTTCATTTTTTCATGTTATAAGTAGTGCTGTCAATCGATTAAAAAAATTAATCGGATTAATCACACATTTTCTACGATTAATCACACATAACAATAATATTTTAAAATATACTTTTACATTTGAATAATTTCACATTTAATCTTCAAATTGATGTAGAAACAACATATTTCTTTAACCGCGTCATTTTATGAATGAAAAAAAAAACATTTTGATATTAGTACTGTAACTGATGTCTCTATTAAATTGATTATTTTAACATTAATTATAGCCATTCAACAATATAATTGAGAGCTATCATGAAATATACAGAAATTGAAGGAAGTTCTCAAACACTAAAGACTACGGTCTTTAATGCTAAATTATAAATTGAATGCAGAAGAATTCTCATTAAAGCTACAAAATCACATTGATTTCCTCTTTTATTTTGTTCTTTGATTACATTAGTGACAGGAGTCACAGCAGCAGGTTTAAGGACATGGCCCCTTTAAGAGCTGTCTCAGTACGCAGATCTGACCGTTACCGCACTCCCATTTTCACAACTCTTTGCATTCATTTAAGATTTTATTTTACACTTTTAAGTATGTGCTTAAGAAAATGCGAGACAAAATGGGCTTTCTGGCATAATCTTGTGTGGTTTTATCCATTCAAGCACGAAAGAGAACTTAACACGGATGCGCTGTCTGACAGAGATTCACCGACGCAGCCTTCAGCTCATGACTGTTTACACCAGACTGGACCTCGCGTTGCGTTTTGCCGCGTCCCACAGTTTAGAAGCTGTCTATCTTCATTGAACGCATCAAAGCAACTGTTTAAAATCGCGCTTAAGTGGTTTAAAAGCCTGTACACGAATAAGAGCTTGATTACATAATGTAACGCTAGACAAAGAATGTCAAAACAAACGGATGCTGCGTTAATTGCGTTAAATATTTTTCACTGGTTAATTTGAAAAAATTAATCGCATGCGTTAACGCGTTAACGTTGACAGCCCTAGTTATAAGCAATTAAACAAATCTTGTTATATCCCTTGACCACTGGGGGGCGCTGGCTTAAAACTTTACTGGTACTCTCAGTACGAATCTTAATGTGTCACCTCAGGTCCAGACTTTGATACAACTCAACTTTAACTTTATTTATATAGCGCTTTTACAATTTTCATTGTTACAAAGCAGCTGCACATGAGACACATTGACTACAAGCAAAACAATCAAAGTTGTACCTGCAAAAACAAGAAAAAAAATAAATAAATAAGAAAAGGGTGCTTCAGACTTTGAAGATACACCCTTAAATCCATTTTTGCATGTTCATCGTCAAATTCGGTGATGCAATATACGAGAGATTTGGCGCTCAGTGCTCGGGCCCTAATAAGAATAATCCTTAGGAGAACTTAAGACATTCCACTTAAGTAGCTTGGGCGCTAATAATAAAAATAATAACTTGACTAAAAACAATAGGGCTCCGCACCTACCTTTGGCCTTTGACCTGCACCTCGGTGCTAGGGCCCTAAAAACTACAGGAAAACAATAGGGCTCAGCACCGATGGTACTCTTATGATAATAAACACCAGGAAACCAATAGGGCTCTGCACCTTAGTGCTCGGGCCCTAATAATAATAATAATAAAAAATGCCAGGAAAACAAAAGGGCTCTAATAATCTCTCTTGGCCCCTAATAATACACTGACCAAAATTATACAGTGGGTACGGAAAGTATTCAGACCCCCTTAAATTTTTCACTCTTTGTTATGTTGCAGCCATTTGCTAAAATCATTTAAGTTCATTTTTTTCCTCATTAATGTACACACAGCACCCCATATTGACAGAAAAACACAGAATTGTTGACATTTTTGCACATTTATTAAAAAAGAAAAACTGAAATATCACATGGTCCTAAGTATTCAGACCCTTTGCTCAGTATTTAGTAGAAGCACCCTTTTGATCTAATACAGCCATGAGTCTTTTTGGGAAAGATGCAACAAGTTTGTCACACCTGGATTTGGGGATCCTCTGCCATTCCTCCTTGCAGATCCTCTCCAGTTCTGTCAGGTTGGATGGCAAACGTTGGTGGACAGCCATTTTCAGGTCTCTCCAGAGATGCTCAATTGGGTTTAAGTCAGGGCTCTGGCTGGGCCATTCAAGAACAGTCACGGAGTTGTTGTGATTTTAGCTGTGTGCTTAGGGTCATTGTCTTGTTGGAAGGTGAACCTTCGGCCCACTCTGAGGTCCTAAGCACTCTGGAGAAGGTTTTCGTCCAGGATATCCCTGTACTTGGCCGCATTCATCTTTCCCTCGATTGCAACCAGTCGTCCTGTCCCTGCAGCTGAAAAACACCCCTACAGCATGATGCTGCCACCACTGTTGGGACTGTATTGGACAGGTGATGAGCAGTGCCTGGTTTTCTCCACACATACCGCTTAGAATTAAGGCCAAAAAGTTCTATCTTGGTCTCATCAGACCAGAGAATCTTATTTCTCACCATCTTGGAGTCCTTCAGGTGTTTTTTAGCAAACTCCATTCGGGCTTTCATGTGTCTTGCACTGAGGAGAGGCCACTCTGCCATAAAGCCCCGACTGGTGGAGGGCTGCAGTGATGGTTGACTTTCTACAACTTTCTCCCATCTCCCGACTGCTTCTCTGGAGCTCAGCCACAGTGATCTTTGGGTTCTTCTTTACCTCTCTCACCAAGGCTCTTCTCCCCCGATAGCTCAGTTTGGCCGGATGGCCAGCTCTGGAAGGGTTCTGGTCGTCCCAAACGTCTTCCATTTAAGGATTATGGAGGCCACTGTGCTCTTAGGAACCTTAAGTGCAGAAGAATTTTTTTTGTAACCTTGGCCAGATCTGTGCCTTGCCACAATTCTGTCTCTGAGCTCTTCAGGCAGTTCCTTTGACCTCGTGATTCTCATTTGCTCTGACATGCACTGTGAGCTGTAAGGTCTTATATAGACAGGTGTGTGGCTTTCCTAATCAAGTCCAATCAGTATAATCAAACACAGCTATGGACTCAAATGAAGGTGTAGAACCATCTCAAGGACGATCAGAAGAAAAGGACAGCACCTGAGTTAAATATATGAGTGTCACAGCAAAGGGTCTGAATACTTAGGACCATGTGATATTTCAGTTTTTCTTTTTTAATAAATGTGCAAAAATGTCAACAATTCTGTGTTTTTCTGTCCATATGGGGTGCTGTGTGTACATTAATGAGGAAAAAAATGAACTTAAATGATTTTAACAAATGGCTGCAATATAACAGAGTGAAAAATTTAAGGGGGTCTGAATACTTTCCGTACCCACTGTATATACACATTTTAGAGTGGCCTTTTATTGTGGCCAGCCTATGGCACACCTGGGCAATAATCAAGCTGTCTAATCAGCATCTTGATATGCCACACCAGTGAGGTGGATGGATTATCTCGGCAAAGGAGAAGTGCTCACTAACACAGATTTAGACAGATTTGTTAACAATATTTGAGAGAAATAGGCCTGTTGTGTACATAGAAAAAGTCTTAGATCTTTGAGTTCAGCTCATGAAAAATGGGGGCAAAAACAAAAGTGTTGCGTTTTTTCGGTGTAAGAATAATCCGTAGGTGAACAATAGGGCCCTGCACGTTTGAGTTCTAATAATACTAAATGCTTGAAAAACAATAGATCTCGGTGCTTGGGCCCTAACGAGGCATATCTGAACTTTGAACACATCTCTCACCTGAATCTAGGGTGGCTGTTGATAGCTTCATCGGGAAAGAAAAGTGATTTGGACACTCCTTTCTCAACAGGAGTTGGTTTGTACTCTGGCTTTGTAAAGCCTGGACAGCCCAACCTGAAACATGCATTTAAAAATAATGAGCATTATAGATTATATTATAACCAGTAACGAGAAAAGTCACATTTAACTTGCATGCATATTATTTGTATTCGGGCCAGTAAAGTTATTGAGACCAAAGGGCAAAGGTTATGTACACAGATATGGCACACACAACCTGTTTAAACATTGCAGTTTTAAGATAAAAACAACATATTGTTTAACAACAATCCATCTGTCTATCTTAAAACTAGGCATACATAGTTCTTACAATAGCAATGCGAGTTGATGAATGAGCCTGCAGGTAAAATGACATCAGCTGTGCTTTTCGCTTCAAACTGTCAGCATACACCTACGGACAAGCCCAACCCATTTATAATTTCTTCTTTGCAGCAAATATTGGCTAGTAATTTGATAGAGAGGAATAGTAATTATGTGGGTGAGGTTCCCTGAAAAGATTATCATGTACATGTACCATGTTAAGTAAGGAATAGGGGTGTAACAGTTTGGTTCACAGTTTGGTTCTGTTTGATGTGGGCAATGCTAAAGAACAATAGATTCACTTTTACTTTACTTGAACTTATTTTAGTTACTATAATAATAGCAACAACAGCAATTTGATATATTAACTTTATACATTGGTTTCACATTTCTGTTTGGAAGACAGTAATTTAAGCATATAATATTTAGAAAAAATATAACACTTATTAATTGTCAAAAGTGTTCTAACTACTATTGAATCAACATGATTTCATCATTTGCTATCGAGTCAGCTGTGCCACCTTGCGCCCATTACTATGCCCTACATTTGATTCAGTGCAGTTTTAAGCATTTTTCCTTAAATTCTGGACTGAATCAAATGTATAAGCATGCATCTGAATGTGAAGACAGTCTTTTTAACTCATTTGCCAATGCATTCACTACAATAGACTACAGACAGCTGCTCTGTAAATGTTACAGATGATGGATGACACTGCACACACAAACGTCTTAATACAAACGTCTGTCATCTAGATACCTGGGGAATGATGTGATCGTGAGGAGAGTTTCGTCCTTATTCAGCACAGATGAGGCCTCTCTTCTCCGCTTGCCCATGTTGTCTTCGACTGTGTTGAACTCTGACATGGTCCCTCCATACGGCTGTCCAGGGGTTCCTTCGATCATGTAACTGCCGTATTCAGGCCTCCACAATGTGGGATGACTGCAAAAGAACATTTGACAATAATGTACATGAGGTAACACGTCAAACAAACTGAAAAATTACACTTCATGTAATCTGTACTGTACAGTGGTACACAAGTCCATACTACCTACTATGGAATGATTCTGCGGACTATATTAAAAAGGAATTGCAAACTGCATTTGCAAATGCATTTTCTATTTGTTTGTGTCAAAATTGTGACATAATTCAAACGCAATTGCAAACCGTTTGTATTTGCATTTACGCAAACGTACGATGTGTGCCAAATTTCAAAAGGAAAAGCAAAGTCTATTTGCAAATGAATTACCTGTGTCTTACGAGTTACGACCCTGCCAAATTTAAATCGCAATAGCAATTCCCCATATGCCATTTTACTTCCTCTGGCGTCGCGTATTAAGCCTGCCAAAACTCAAATGAAATCGCAAATTCCTTTGCATTTGCGTTTCCTCTGACTTGTACAGAAACCTGTCAATCAATGGCGGGGGTGGGCTTATTCAACGGGGTGTGTTTGTATCGGGAAGTGACGTCATTCACCGTCGACTGGAACTTAAGTACAGTGAGGGAAATAAGTATTTGATCCCCTGCTGATTTTGTAAGTTTGCCTACTTACAAACAAATGAAGGGTCTATAATTTTTATGGTGGGTTTATTTTAACTGATAGACACAGAATATTTAAAAAAATCAGGGGGAAAAAATGTTATATAAAGGTTATAAATTGATTTGCATTTCAGTCAGTGAAATAAGTATTTGATCCCCAAGCAAAACATAACTTTGTACTTTGTGGAGAAACCCTTGTTGGCAAGCACAGAGGTCAGACATTTCTGATAGTTGGTCACCAGGTTTGCACATGTGTCCGGATACATTTAGTCCACTCCTCTGTCAATCTTTAAGGTTTCTTGGCTGTCGCTCAGCAAATTGGAGTTTTAGCCTCCTTCACAGAGGTTCTATAGGACTAGGGTCTAGAGACTGGCTAGGACATTTAATGTGCTTCTCCTTAAGCCTCCTTATCGCTCGTTTGTGCTTCGTGAACATTCGCACCTTGCACGGCGGCACCATTGCGCTGCACAGCTGTACCGGGAGATGCGCGGTGATTAGACAACCGATCGTGATTTCCAAAAGGCAAATATTCCCCTTCAGAGTCAGAATCGGCAAGTAATATTCGCAACACACCCTCGCGGTACAACCTTTTATTAGCAATTTGGCAATTTTCTCTCACAAATCTCACAATTTACTCTGACGCTCTGAACTGAACTGCTTCCACTTCAATGACACATGATAGCTCACTTGCTCTGCTATTTGCTCGAACACTTGAATGGGAACATTACATCATTTTGGTCTAGAATCGAAGTACACATGTCTGCCATCTAGTGGTATGGAATACAAATGAGATATTACACCATATTAGGATCTACAGCCTATTTTATGATGTCTTGTCGCAATTCTGCGACTTTGGCGCTTAGAGGGTTAAATAGCTTTTATGGATTCCTATGACTAGAATGTGAACACTATATATGTGATGTAAAGTCGAAGTGTAATATTTTGACTTATTTCACCCTAAGGTATAATGATCAAAAAACATATTTGAAAGGTCTTTTTTCATGTGATTCTACTAGTTGTGCAGAAATTACATATTACGCATAACAAATTACAAGCAATTGAGATGCAAAGACAGACACTGTGTCTGAAACGGCTCCCTTGTTCACTATTCCCTATATAGCGAATGACATTTGAGTCCACTATACTGGGAAGAAGCAGTGGTGGAAAGTAACTAATTACAAATACTCAAAGTACAATTCCTAAAAAAAACTACTCAATTAAAGTAATTTAAGTAGTTTAAAAACAGTGTACTTTTACTTGAGTAAATTTTTAGTGCTGTATCGGTACTTTTACTGTGCTATTTTTCCTCACATTGTCGTCGCTACATTATGTTTAATTTTCATGTGATTGGCTAAGGAGAATAATCAGTCCCGTCACGTGACCCCGTCCACTCAAATCGCGCATGGAAAACTTGTCACACAGATTTCAAGACATCTGAAGTCAATTTAGTTTAATCATGGAGGACGAACGTGTGCGGCAGGCAGGGCGTGTATCAAACGGCGGTTTTGCGCACTTGAAAGTCACTGCGGTAAAGGGACACAATACGAAGGCTCGTCCGACATATGGAGAAATATTGAGTTCCTGTATCACTCCATTCGCCAAGTTTCATCCAAACGGCTATATCATGAGATAAAATTGTCCATCTCTCTCCAAAGTCTCTACACTAAGTGCTCTGCACTTATAAGCGAGTAGGGAACATATGCGATTGGAACGCATGCGAAGCAGTTTCGCAAACTGCATTACCAGTTATAATGTTGTAAATAACGTTCAGTTTCTTGCACAGTTTGATCGATTCGCTTAAATAAGACGTCATTACATCGAAAGAAATCGCAGGAATTACTTTTATGTTGCCTCTATCTGTATTTTGAACTTTTAAAGACATGAACCATGAAAAACCATGGACCACAACTCCCGGTAAAAATCTTTATTGTTCTAACTAAGAAATAATGTCACATACATCTTGGATGGCTTGAGGTTGAATAATTGATCAGCCAGCTCCTCTACAGATATGACTGTTAATGCTAATCCAATGCCATTTAGGTTACAAATGTTTTGCATTTTTTGCATGCAGTATTTGGGGCTCTTATTTATTAATTTATGCATTGTGGGGCCTAGTACACATGATTGAACAGCGTTGGAAGTGCATAAATGGTTTAACCTGGAAAACTGAGCTCATAATAGACAGACAGACAGACCAACACATTAAATGGTTATTTTGTCTGAGTTGTATCCAGTTATATGCTTTATCAGTAAGGTAAAGATGTGTTTTGTTGTAAGTAGCTATTTTCTAAATAAATCTCCAAATTTGATTATTAGCAATTATTCTTAATTCATTCAAAAACACAGCCTAAAAAGTAACGAGTAACTAGTACTCTGATTCGTTTTTGAGAAGAGTAATTTTTACTTTTAATCAATTACTTTTTTAACACCAGTACTTTTACTTGTAATTGAGTACAATTTCAGCAATGTAACAGTACTTGTACTTAAGTACAAATTTCCAGTACTCTTTCCACCTCTGGGAAGAAGTAAATGAAAATGAGTGAGTGAAAGACACTTTTCTGCAGGAAAGAGAATTTACAAGAAATGTCTATATTCGCCCTCCTTTTGAACTGCGAAAGAACTCTGTGGAAGTTGAACAAATGTGTGTATTGTTTGGCAGACGCTTCTCTGTACTGGTACAACAAGGTAAAATATACCATGCAGCAGATGGGTGGTTGCGTATCACAGATTGACCCAACAGTGTTCTATTGGTTGGATGACAGTGGTGAGTTGTTTGGTCTCCTCGCCTGTCATGTTGATGATTTTTTGTGGGGTGGTTCTCAAACATTTTCCTCACTGGTCATCCCACATTTGAAAACTGCTTTTCAAGTTGGACGTGTAGAGCATTACAGTTTCAGTTATGTAGGAATGGAAATCTCTTCTGGAAATGGAGATACATGTACAGCCTTTTGTTATGAGCCAGCCGGAGCCATGCAATGTACTGCTACGCTGAGGTCCAAGATTGGTCAAATCCTGTGGGTTGCAAGACAGAATAGACCAGATATTATGTGTGACATCTATCCTGGCTTCAACTACAAAATCTGCTACTGTTCAGACTTTGCCTGGTGTAAACAAACTTATTAGAAAACTTAAGTCAGAGGAAGTGACTTTAAAATTTCAGAACTTGGTAAAAGACAGCTCCTTGAAACTAGTAGTCTTCAGTGATGCCTCAATCAGAAATCTTTCAGATAGAGGAACTCAGGGTGGTCGCCTAATCTTATTGATGGGAAAAGATGGTAAATTCTCACCCATCTCTTGGCAGTCTAAGAAAATCAGAAGAGTTGTCAGAAGCACTTTGGCAGGAGAAAATCTGGCACTTGCTAATGGCATTGATAATGGGATGTGTCTATCTGCACTTTATTCAGAAATTACAAAAGGTGATATTACATAAAACAACTTGACAGTTGTTTGTGTAACTGACAATCATTCTCTTCTAGATGCTGTTAAGTCCACGAAGTCTGGCGCAGAGAAAAGATGTTATGTTGAAATTAAGTGGCATAAAGGAGCGAGTCATTGGTGTCCAAGTCGAAGTCAAGTCTTCTCTGATTTTGTCGAGTCGAGTCGCAAGTCATAAAATTTGTGACTCGAGTCCGAGTCGAGTCCAAGTCATGAGACTCCAGTCCACAACTCTGGTTATTTGACCGTTTACATTTACATTTTACATTTATGCATTTGGCAGACGCTTTTATCCAAAGTGACTTACATTGCTTTATGCTATACATTTATACATAGGCATGTGCAATCCCTGGGATCGAACCCACAACCTTGCTCTTACCACTGAGCTACAGGAAAGCAGGAAAGGACCGTTGGTTATCTTAGAATGTGTGTAGTTGAATTATTACCAGCTGTAGGACTGTGATGAAAGTGAAAGTAGTTTAGCGCGTAGCTCAGTCAAATGTTTACAATCTCTGATAACCAAACACTACTCTAGCAGCTTTTCCTCTTCTCTAAGGAAGGCCTCAACCTTTTTTTGGTGTATTCCTTTTGGCGGAGGTTAATAAAATCACTCGGAATAGTGACATCATGTACCCGGGAAGTAGAGGGCGGTAGTCCGATGCCAGCCGTTCTCTGTAGTCCTTGAAAAGCGCTCTGCTTCTGTTAAAGACAATATCTCGCTTGGCACTGAACTTTGAGCTTTATCATTTTGCAGGTATTATTTATGCTCTAACAGCAACATTACACACTAACTTAAGGTTGAAAAATGGGATCGCGGGAAATGGGACCTTTAAAAGAGTGAACAGATGTGTTATTTACAGGTTTAACCTATTGTTTCTTACAATGTACAGTTTCCAGATGTTATGTGAAATGTGCAAGTGTGCAATGTGATGGAAAGTGTGTAGTAAGAGCTTTTAATTGTTCAGGCTGAGAATAGCCTGTGGGAAAAAACTGTTCTTGTGTCTGGCTTTTCTGGTGGTCAGTGCTCTTTTGCACCGGCCAGATGGCAACAGTTCAAAGAGGGAGTGAGCTGGGTGAGTCGAGTCCAAAACGATTTTCTTAGCCCTTTTTCTCTATCTGGAGGTGTAAAGATCTTGGAGGTTGGGCAGGGGGCAACAATAATCCTCTCAGCAGTCCTGACTGTTCGTTGTAGTCTCTTCATGTCTGATTTAGTAGCTTAACCAAACCAGACAGTTATGGGTGAGCACAGGACAGACTCGATGATGGCCGAGTAGAACTGTGTGAGCAGCTCCTGTGGCATGTTGAATTTCCTCAGCTGGCGAAGGAAGAACAACCTCTGCTGGTCTTTTTTAGCGATGGAGTCTCACTTCAGGTCCTGAGAGACGGTAGTGCCCAGAAACCTGAATGACTCTACTGCAGCCACAGTGTTGTTCATGATGTTGAGTGGGGGGAGTGCAGGGGGGGTCTCCTGAAGTCTACGATCATCTACACTGTTATGAGCGTGTTGAGCTCCAGGTTGCAGTGATTGCACCAGACAGCCAGCTCTGCAACTTCCTGTCTGTAGGCAGACTCGTCTCCATTGTGGATGAGGCCGATGATGGCAGTGTCATCTGCAAATTTCAGGAGCTTGACAGAGGAGTCTTTTGCAGTGCAATCATTTGTATACAGGGAGAAGAGCAGTGGGAAGAGCACGCATCCCTGAGGGGCACCAGTGCTGATTGTGAGAGTCCCGGATGTGTGTTTACCCAGCTTCACCATTTGCTGCCTGTCTGTTAGGAAGTTAGTGATCCGTTTTGTAAGGAAGGGAAAGGACATTCACAAGATGAATGCTTGGGAGTGCTGTTAGAAAGCAGAGCTCGCATAGCTTAGCGCGCTTCCCTCTTCTGCGTTCGTACGTGCGTTTGAACAGCAGCACTGTACCTCCGACTAGAATGTCCAGCAAAATGTCTGAATAATCAAAAACCGGAAAAATATTTTCTGGGATGTGTTGTTTAATGTTAAAGAGTTTGTCTCTGGTAAACATTATTAAAGAAGAATGACAAAACACAGAACAAACAAACAAAACAGTAGAAGGATTGCGGAGCTCAGCACGGTGGCTGCCATTCGTGGAGCCATCTTTACGGCATAAGTCACGTTTTACTAGTAGCCTGGGTGATCTAGTTCAACGTAAGTCTCCAAACCAACACCATGGCAGAGCCAGCAAAAAAAACAAAGAGGAAAAGCGAGAGAGTGATCGGACACGAGCCCGAACACGAATCAATATCTGACGGACTTACACTCGGTGGCGCGAGCAGCGAAGGCAACAGGTTGCAAAACAGATGGAGACCTAGTCTTCCTGCTACTGGATTTGAAAGTCTTATGTCATTTTTCTCTTACTGTCCTGTACTTTTGAGCTTGTAAATTTTTAGCCTGTGCTCAGGTTCTTTATTGGCGCACTAACGTTACTGGTTGACAATTCATACCAGTAAGGAAGACTAGAGATAATGTAATGTTGCCGGGTCTCAATAGCTTACACAGCATGATCGTGCCTCGTCACAAATTTTATGTTATGCTTAACGTTAGCACGATAGCTGCTATGTAGCTAGCCCACTATGCGCTAACGGCTAACAACCAGCTGCTACCTCAGAATCTAGTTTGAGCTATAAGTTTAGCCTAGTAGTATACCCCACAGGAGCCAAAAGAGTGCTTTAGTACATGCACAGTTTATGAAGTGACATGATGTAACAGCGGTTTCTGCTTAGTCAACAAAATCACTTGTTTTGCGCTGCCCACGGGGAAGCTTATACAGTCAGTGACAGTATTTACGACACTGATAACAGGCGATTGCACTTATTAACCACACGGGGGAAACATAAGCAAAAGTTATCTAATGTTGCTTTAACATACGCCTGGCATAAACAAGCGTGCATCAAGCAACAGCCATGTATGTTACTGAGACTCTGCACTAGGGGTGGGCAGATCGATCCTGAAGTATCGATACTATTTGTATTGAAAAGGATTGATCCTAACATAAAAATATCGATACTAATGTGTTTTTACTACTGATTTTATTTATTTACTAATGTAGCTAATAATTGTATAATATAGAAAACCTTTTTCCAGAGGAGCATCGTGTGGAGTTATTTCACTGCTGTGAATAAAAACACTGCGATGTATGGCAGTAGGGTTTGGGGAGTAAAAAGCCAAAGATTGAGAGTTAAAGTTATTACTTAAGCACTTTATTTACTTTGTTTTTCAAACAATTGTGTGCACTTTGTTCATAAGTTCATTTAAAAAAGTGTAATGAAAGCGAAACATGTTAAATTATCTATTAGTGTGTCTAAATATAACACTGTGCACAAAATTATTACTGAAGAACAAAGATTTTAAAACTTTTTTTCCGTTTTTGTTCAATTTTTTTAAAGCTAGAGAAGTAGTACTGGGATAGGGAGAAGTTGTTTTGTTATATATTGTTTTTCTGTCCTGTCAATCTGTTATTATTACTATTTCCAATAATAATTTGGTGCAAAGTTCATGTTTGCAAATTTTATTACAGTAATAAATAAATATATTTATTTGGTTTAAAATGTGTCCTGTGTTTTAACATGCACATGATTAATTAGCCTACAGGCACGTTAAGAGCACAAATCACAAAATATTTTAGTGGTCTTGAAAATGTATTCAGATTTAGCATATTAATGATGCATTCATCTGATAAATCATGACACTTCATCTACAGGAAAGTAAATGTAAGTTCAAGTGAATGCTTCTAAAAGTAAAAAAAGTATTGGTATCGGTATCAATATCGGCAATACTGGCCCCGCATTTACTTGGTATCGGATCGATACCAAATTTTACAGTATCGCCCATCACTACTCTGCACCGGCCATCTTTACTATTGAACGAGTCGAGTTGGTGAGAGGAGGCTGGGCTATGTTGTTACTGCGATCACATGCATTGTGTCACAGAAAAAAAGAGAGTGCGAAAGGGCAGCTGATATAGATACTGCGAGACATGTGTATTAGAACCATTTCAGATTTTAAGCAACAATACGTATCGATATATAGAATTTTTTGACAACACTACAATGCATAAGTAAAAAGTAAAACTGTAAAACTGGTCTGAGTAACATTTTTTTGTGTACGGATAGAAAAAAGAAGTGGGAGAGAAATAGAAATAGGTGCAGGGCTTTAGACAAACATTTGAGAGAGGTGGCACTAGTGCTACAAAGTTATTCAGTTGGTGGCACCAGCCCTTAATTTGGTAGCACCAGAGTCATGGGGTGAGGTAAGAAAAAAGAATCACTAAAACTTCATTCAAATGTGTTTAATAGATTAATAAATCAATTAGAAATTAATACAAATCATTGTTTATGATTTAATTGTTTTTCATTGTGTATGCAAACTCTCTTTCAACACCATATTTAAAGCACATCTTTCTTAAAGCTACTTTCTTCCTTTATTTGTTGTGAACAACTCGTATAAGAGAACACAATTCCTTTAATATCAGTAATATCAGAGTGTTATTGGGCCTGTCCTTAGTTTATAATGTTCATCAAACAACAGAGAACTTTATTACATTTACATTTATTCATTTGGCAGACACGTTTATCTAAAGCGACTTACAGGTAGGAGAGTAGGGGTGCAGGGCTCTAGAGTGCGACCGTATTTCTCAATGGTGCGACTAAAAAAAATCTGAGGTCGCACCGGTGCGACCAGCCATTCGAGGGAGAAAAAAAGTCTCTGCGACTCTAAAAGTCTCCCTGTGATTCAACAACACACACATTAGGCCCATATCGTGGTCTAAACCAGTCAGAGATAGTGAAGGGCGGACCCCCACTCTGATTGGCCGTGGTCCAGATATTCCTGTACGTGTGTGTACCAGAGGTCGCGTTAACCGAAAATTCTCTGTCATTGACAGATTTTTTTTACCAGTGATGTAAAAATCTGAAGGCCGTTCGTCCGTCATTTTGACGGATTACAATGAGTGCAATTTGTAACTCCCCGTTTCCCTTCATTAGAGCGTGATATGCTCGCGAAAGGACGTGCATGTTTTCACCTGTCATTGTTACTGACTAGACATATATATATATATACAGGTGCTGGTCATATAATGCAGATTTCATTTTCCAACAGGACTTGGCACCTGCACACAGTGCCAAAGCTACCAGTACCTGGTTTAAGGACCATGGTATCCCTGTTCTTAATTGGCCAGCAAACTCGCCTGACCTTAACCCCATAGAAAATCTATGGGGTATTGTGAAGAGGAAGATGCGATATGCCAGACCCAACAATGCAGAAGAGCTGAAGGCCACTATCAGAGCAACCTGGGCTCTCATAACACCTGAGCAGTGCCACAGACTGATCGACTCCATGCCACGCCGCATTGCTGCAGTAATTCAGGCAAAAGGAGCCCCAACTAAGTATTGAGTGCTGTACATGCTCATACTTTTCATGTTCATACTTTTCAGTTGGCCAAGATTTCTAAAAATCCTTTCTTTGTATTGGTCTTAAGTAATATTCTAATTTTCTGAGATACTGAATTTGGGATTTTCATTAGTTGTCAGTTATAATCATCAAATTAAAAGAAATAAACATTTGAAATATATCAGTCTGTGTGTAATGAATGAATATAATATACAAGTTTCACTTTTTGAATGGAATTAGTGAAATAAATCAACTTTTTGATGATATTCTAATTATATGACCAGCACCTGTATACATTCTGTATACGATATATATACATTATATATATATTATTAGGGCTGTCAACGTTAACGCGGTAATGCATGCGATTAATTTTTTCAAATTAACGCGTGAGAAAATATTTAACGCAATTAACGCAGCATCCGTTTGTTTTGACATCCTTTGTCTAGCGTTACATTATGTAATCACGCTCTTATTCGTGTACAGGCTTTTAAACCACTTAAGCGCGATTTGAAACAGTTGCTTTGACGCGTTCAATGGAGATAGACCGCTTCTAAACTGTGGACGCGGCAAAACGCAACGCGAGGTCCAGTCTGTGGTAAACAGTCACCTGCTAAGGGCTGCGTCGGTGAATCTCTGTCAGACAGCGCATCCGTGTTAAGTTCTCTTTCGTGCTTGAATGGATAAAACCACACAAGATTATGTCAGAAAGCCCGTTTTGTCTAGCATTTTCTTAAGCACAGACTTCAAAGTGTAAAATAAAATCTTAAATGAATGCAAAGTGTTCAGTTCGATGACTCCTGTCACTAATGTTAATCAAAGAACAAAATAAAAGAAGAAATCAATGTGATTTTGTAGCTTTAATGAGAATTCTTCTGCATTTAATTTATAATTTAGCATTAATAAAGACTGTAAAGTGTCCTTCAATTCCTGTATGTTTCCTACATGAGCTCTCAATTATACTGTTGAATGGCTATAATTCATGTTAAAATAATCAATTTAATAGAGACATCAGTTACAGTACTAATTTCAAAATGCTAGCTTTCATAAAATGATGCTGTTAAAGAAATATGTCGTTTCTACATCAATTTGAAGATTAAATGAGAAATTATTAAAATGTAAAAGTATATTTTAAAATATAATAGTTATGTGTGATTAATCCGATTAATTTTTTTAATCGATTGACAGCACTAATATATATATATATATACACATACATACATATATATATATATATATATATATATATATAGGTGCTGGTCATATAATTAGAATATCATCAAAAAGTTTCCATTCAAAAAGTGATACTTGTATATTATATTTGGAGATGTTTCTGTCTTTTTTAAACAAATACGGAACCAGAAAAATTACATTTCATTTTCGAGAATATGTAGATTAAAACAGCCCAACAGTATATTAATTTAACCAACCTTACAAATTCAAAAAGCACAATAATGCACCAATAATGTTAATTAACAACATCATATATAATATTAAAACACTGAAATTGACCGTTTTTGTGAATTGCATACTTTTATTTAACAAGTTTTGATAGATTATTAAAAAATTTCAATCTGTTACAGGCATGCAATGAATCTCGGAATAGCCAAAGCTGTGAAGGATACATTTGTTGTATCCTTAAAAACCTGCGGAAATAAGGTTGCATTTTGGGGCTGCTTTTGAAGCAACCTCAGCCAATCTGTGTCTCCATGTGATTTACAAAGCGTCTTATTTTCCCTCACAATCGCTGGTAAAACACAGTAAACTTGAAGCGTGACTACTGGCGAGTCACCCCGAAACTCATTAAAGGCAGCACAAACGTTTTTATATGCCAATGTTAGTTTATCCGCTAACTTGAGCTGCTGCATAAGGTGATATGCAACAAAGCCAAAAGAAACCAGTGCTGTTCTGATCAGAGAAGCGATGAAGTGAGTCGTACTGTATATTAAAAGATCGAATGACATGCTAAAAAACAAGTATGTGATTTGCATGATTGAAGAAATGTAATACAGTTTATGTAATACGTCTTTTTGAAAGATTTTTCTCATTCATTACGGTCTCAAGCAAAGACAGCGCAGCTTCAAAGAGACACGAGCCAATAGCGCTTGAGTGTGAGCTCTGTCAGAGCGTTTCATATGCTCTGCGCTGTGTTTACACGCTCACATAGTTTTGTCCAATTTCTAACGCCATAGTTTCATTGGTTGAATGTACTGAAATGAACACGCCCTTCACTGAACGAACGAGTCAATTGAGTCAAAATGAGACTGAATGAACTGCTACATGTCGTTCATGGTCTAATATTCTCTGTGTTGTAACAATGCATATCCAGTAGTTACTGAACTTTTCTGAAAAATAAAGGTAATAACCTGGTTTAATTTAATTCCAAGGTAAAGTAAATTAAATGTTCCATACAAAGATTTAACTGTTTCGACATAATTACACCAATTAAATTAGTTAAACCAGATAGATTTTAGTAGACTAATATAATGTAGATTTTGTAGACAAACTAAAATGATAGGGATGACTACAATATGCCCAAAACTAAATAGCATTTTAATCAAAAGACTGACTAAACATAAATCAAAATTTGCTGACACTCAGTGACAAACCTGCAGTACAGCAGGTTCAGTTATCACATTATGCAGCAGCTCACGTTAGTGGATAAAACATTTAAAAATGTTTGTGCTGCCTTTGTAATGAGTTTCGGGGTGACTCGCCTGCAGTCATGCTCCAAGTTTTCTGTGTTTTAACGTCGATTGTGAAGGAAAATATGACGCTTTGTAAACCACTTGGAAACACAGATTGTGTCTTGTGCTTCTCTCTCTACCGCATATGTGAGATAAGCACACGTGACGCGCTGGCGCAGAGTAGGTAGCGTCTTGACCGCTGAACGTATAGAATTAAACATATCGTAAAATATCCCCATCTCTCTACGATGCGCATCGTATCATTTTTGCATCGAGAAATATCGTAATACGAAGTATCGTTACACCCCTAGTTATCATCCAATAATGAAAATCTGAAAATGAAACGAATATCAACATACAGGCAAGACTGATCATTGTGATTGGGATGAAAGTGCTGTGCATGGACAGTGTGGTTTTGAAAGCGTTGTGCAGGGACATGGTGGTTTTGAAAGCACTGTGCGGGGACAGGGTGGTTTTGTGCTCTTCAGTATGTGCAACAGAGAAGCAGTAATGGGGAATGGCATGGCTCTTGGAGCCCAGTTAGCTCTACAACATCACTTGTGTAAACATTCCCAAAAATGCCACAGTCCTAATTCCTCAACACTTTAAACTTCGGATTAAGTTTAACCTGACAGTAAAAGCAGCCTCAACATGTTCTCATAAGGGCACAAACTGAAAGACACTAGGTGCGTTTACATGTGCAGCTTTTTGTCATTCCAATTAAAATCATTCCGATTGAAAGATTTATTTGACTGTTTACATGAGATGCCATCTAATCCAGTATGGTGTTTACACGTGCGGGCGCTTTTAATTGGAATGATTTTGTGACATGCGCACAGTGGCATGTGCCCTGTTTGCCGCCTTTTATTCCTGTCAATATGGAGTTTCATATTTTCTTATGTGCGCTATTTTTATGTAACGTTACAGTCTTGCTTTTAATTAAGCAACAGCGTGAGTTTTTAGCCATACTGGCGTTGGAAGGTGTTAGGAAAAGACAAGCGCAGGAAGGAGACATTTTTGGCGGCTGTCCATTACTACGGACCATCTCAGTACTACCCCTCCCTCCTCAGAAAAACAGAAGTGTATGGATGAAGGTCCGTAGTAAAGACAGGTGGGAGCGGGTTGTATTTCTGGAAATTAGTGACCTGGAATGGAAGCTAAACTTTCGCATGAGTCGCAGGTCATTTCGTTTGTGTTGGCTGGTAGAAGGATTTATGGCCCCAGAAGAAGAGAACGTCAGAGATCCCGTTCCCCTAATTATGCGAGTCGCGATTGTTTTGTACAAACTTGGAAGCTGTTATTCATTTTAGCTTTGAAGTACACCGTCTTCAAAGTCTTCCACCGGTTTCGGATTTGTTCGACGGTACGGGCTGCGCCAGATTCTTTTAATTTTTCACAAACTGTTTTGAATAAATCCACATTTCTAATCTTCCTGCCATCCAGTCGTTGAATTATATTAAGTTCCTTCAGTGTATTTAATAAATGTATTGTTTCAGCCGAACTCCAGTTTGTCTTTGCCGCCGCCGCCGCCATTTTGACGACCCCTGACCTCTTGACGTGATGACGAAGACGCAAAGTAATCGGTTTAAAGTATTTACATGGCAGAATTTTTATTTTGTTCGGTTTATCCCACCCCTCTCAAACAGATTAGAATTTCATTCGGTTTGGGCATTTTTATTTTCCGATTGAGGTGTTTATATGGAGCATTTTCATTTGGATTGGACTTTTAAACCGATTAAAATGCTCCATGTAAATGCACCTGTTGATTTTGCTAGTTGAAAAACCCTCCAGGGGCATATACCAACTTAACATAATAGAAAAGGAAAACAAAAACCAAACCAGGTTTTTCAGTTTTCCTAATCAAAACAAAAAGTTTTACTGCACTGCAATCAATAGTTTATTTTATTGTTTGAGAACAAAACATTTACTGTGTGCACCACTTATATACAGTTTTTTTCTTTTTCTTTATCAGGGGTGCAAACTCATCAGGGGTGAAAAAGGTGACAAACTAAACCCCGCCCCGCTAGTTAAATGCCAATATAGGTTAAGGCAAGTTAATTCACATAGCACATTTCACATGCAAAGGCAAGTCAAACTAGTTTATAGGGAGAAAATGTAACACGCTGCAAAAAATGCTTTTCTTACATTTTGGTCTTATTTCCAGTCCAAATATTTAATAATTCTTAAATCAAATCAAATTTTTCTTTTTTTTCAGAAAAAATAAACCAAACGTCAAAATCTTGTTTAAGATTATTTTGCTTACCCCATTGGCAGATTATTTTGCTTGTTTTAAAGTAAAACTCACTTAATTGTGACTTTTTTTCTGAAAACAAGACAATTCGCTTCTTGATTTAAGAATTTTCAGATATTTGGACTAGAAAAAAAGACAAAATCTCTAAGTAGGAAAGCATTTTTTTGCAGTGCACCATTCAAGGATAAACACCTTTATATGATTAAAAAACGTTTGAGAGACAACTACGGTCTAAAATCAACATGGATTGTTGTTAAGATGTTACATGAACTTAGTCAGGGCAAATAAACCACTGTAAATCTTCATTTCAGCACTCAAATTTTTGAAGCGGCTGACAGGCTAAACGTGAGGTGTTTCTCCGTCTTGAAACAGGCTGTTACAGGCTGACACTTGAGCTGATACTAATATTACTGTACATTACACGCTGTGCTTTACTTGTAGGTCGAACAGTTCTAAAATCGACTTCATGTCAGAGTAATAGCTTACTGATATGTGAGACAAATGTTAAGGTCGAGACTGAGAAGCATTTTTGCAAAGGGTAACGTTAGCGAACTACTGTAGCGATAACGTAACTTACAATCTTCATAGCTATCACAACAGCAGCCTCACGCCAAAAAAAATAAATAAATAAACCCAGCCTCACGCGGTAATCACCATTTAAACTGGAACACCATAATTTACAGCAGATACAAATGCATTCCGTCCAGCTCTCCAGCGAACTTAATTTAGCTGGCTACAAACAGGCTAATCTAACCATCATTTACTTCAAAAAATAAGTTGCTTACCGTTAGCTTGTTCCTTCATGTTTTACACAGTGGTGCCAACTCTTTTCAATGGAAAGTAGCTAAAGCCTATTTAGATTGGTTGTGTCATGGCTCTGCTTCCTTAGTCAGGTTTTTCTTGGTCCTGTAGCAGAGCCATGACAAAGTCTTTGGTTATGTGTGGAGAGAAACGTATGATTGTCCGTTTGACTATAATATACGTTCTCTCCAGTGTCTTGTCATTGGCCCCATTCCTCTCGTTTCCTCGTTATCTTTCCCTGAGTGTTTAATGTCTCACACCTGCCCCATGTCGTTATCCCTCGTTTGTGTTTCCCATAAATACCCTCTTGTTTCTTTGTCTTGTGTTCGTGGATTGTGCGTGGTGTACCATGCTTGGTGTTTGTCAGCGTCTCAGCCTTGCCTTGTCCTGTCCGTGATCCAGTTTTGTTTAGTAAGTTGTTTTAGTGTTTAGTGTTGTTTGATTACGGTTCTTGCTTTTGTTTTGCCCCCTCGTGGGAAGTCTTTGTTTTCTGTTTTGGTTTAGTTCCTGTTTGATACCCCCTCGTGGGTTTTTCCTTTGTTTTGTTCATTTAATAAATATATCTTTGTTAACCCCTTCACTGCTGCCTGCGCTTGGGTTCTTTCCTGCCGATCCCTGACAGGTTGGATGATGAGGGAAAGAACATTAAGGTGAGCCAATCAGAGGCAGAGTAGGGCGGGTCCATCACTTTGCCAACAGGGGAAAAAAACGCTACAGGTGACATGAGACAGATGACTCGCAGATACGACGACTGACGACCCCCCCACGATTTTTTTTACAGATCTACACAATTCACGTGAATGACCTATTTCAAGGTGAAAACGGCGAATTTTGCAGAAAAGGTGACAAGTTTGCACCCCTGTTTATATACTGCTTTTCTTTTTTAAGTTGAGATAAATAAATTAGAAGTATTGCTCATTGTCAGTTCATGTTAACTAATGTTAACAAACACAACCTTATGTTGAAGTGTTACCATATAAGTGTATTTTATTTAAAATCCAAGTTTATAACACATCAAATATTTCAGAGCAGAGCATAAACAGAACAATCCTTCAAGCTTTTCATAACTATGTTTGTGAACCCTGTAACCTATGGGAGGCAAATCCTGCCAAATTTAAATAAATAAATTAAACGATGAAAATGAAAACCAGATTAGCAATTTCATTATACACAACTGCGTGCACAATATGTGCCAAAATGAAAAATAAAATGAAATTATTTTATTTTCATTTTCATTTTTACACTGACAATGCGTTGTCCCTGTCAAATTGAAAAAGAAAATGCAATTGGTGATTTGACATTTCATTTTCACTAAAATCTCGAGGCAAGACTGCCAATATGAAAATGAAAAGACAAATGTGAAAAAGAAATTGTAAAAACATTTTTTACAAAGGTTTTATTAATGTTCACGCAATAATACTGACACAATTCAAATCAAAATGTAAACTTTGATTTTCATTTTATTTTATTTTATTTTCTCTTCTCTTCTCTTCTCTTCTCTTTTATTTCATTTTCGTTTTCGTTTTCGTTTTCATTTTCTTGTTCACGTCATGCAAATTACATGTTAATTAGTGGGTGTGGACGAGCGTCTGCATTACTGGGAACGCCCACAAAAATGTCATATCCGTTTATTCGAACGAACGTGTGTAGACCTTGTCAGGCGTTTGGCCTTAGCGCTTTGTAATGATCACGATGACTGTACCTGGTGCAATACCGAAAAGTTGTTGTGTGGTGTTCTGCATCTCTGATAAGTTAACAGATGAACAAACTAAAGCATTGGAGAGCCTGTATCTCTAGCGTGCCCTGAAACATGCCGGAGCGCGATTGTCCTCACTCCGCCGCTGACCTGCGCTCAAAAAAAAAAAGATTGCTTTGTTTATGTTTTCTTAAAAGCAGTCACAGTGTAATGACGATAGCGTGCTCGGGTGCGGATGGTAATGTACAATGTAAGAGCAGGTCAGCGGCGGAGTGAGGACAATCGCGCTCCGGCATGTTTCAGGGCACGCTAGAGATACAAGCTCTCCAATGCTTTAGTTTGTTCGTCTGTTAACTTATCAGAGATGCAGTACACCACACAACAACTTTTCGGTATTGCACCAGGCACAGTCATCGTCATCATTACAAAGCTATAAAGGCCAAGCGCCTGACAAGGTCTACACACGTTCGTTCGAATAAACGGATATGACGTTTTTGTGGGCGTTCCCAGTAATGCAGACGCTCGTCCACACCCACTAATTAACATGTAATTTGCATGACCGTGAACAAGAAAATGAAAACGAAAACGAAAATGAAAAGAAAATGAAATAAAAGAGAAGAGAAAATAAAATGAAATGAAAATCAAAGTTTACATTTTAATTTGAATTGTGTCAGTATTATTGCGTGAACATTAATAAAACCTTTGTAAAAAATGTTTTTACAATTTCTTTTTCACATTTGCCTTTTCATTTTCATATTGGCAGTCTTGCCTCGAGATTTTAGTGAAAATTAAATGTCAAATCACCAATTGCATTTTCTTTTTCAATTTGACAGGGACAACGCATTGTCAGTGTAAAAATGAAAATGAAATAATTTCATTTTATTTTTCATTTTGGCACATATTGTGCACGCAGTTGTGTATAATGAAATTGCTAATCTGGTTTTCATTTTCATTTTCATCGTTTAATTTATTTATTTAAATTTGGCAGGATTTGCCTCCCATAGTAACCAAGCCAAGAGTTGAATGAATACAATATTATATTGATTAAGAATTTGTGAATAAAATAAGAATGTTAATGCATTTATTCAACATTTTATTTAAACTTTTGGTCATCACACAAGTGCCATCTCAATACTTTGTGACAAAAGCAAAAAACCTATTGGAAACTTTACTCACTTGGGATTGATGTTTTCACCTTTTTCTTGAAGGGTTTCCAAAACATCCTTCCCATTCAAAACCAGTTGCACTTTTTCATTTTTGTCATCCATTTCCGCCAACATGAACTCCACCTACAAGAACAAGACAATAAATGTAATGTAACATGACTTGCTAAGTTGAACAACTCCCCAATTTTTTTTTAAATTACTTTTCTGTTAAAATGTTGTTACATTACTAACCAAAGAGTAACCAAGTATTTTTACATGTGGTTAATATATTTATGCATGCTCTGCTGCTTCTGTTATTGTATTACAAAGAGAGAGGGGTGGATTTATTTCCTTGCCATCCTACAATGAAGTAGCCCAATATGAATAGTTTCCAAACACTACTAATACAAGTGTTATGAAAGTAAAAAAAACGGACTTATTGTGATAAAAGCACTTACATGCTTTTAAACACTAAGGCCAATTTATTATTTTTTCCCTTTAAAGTCTACTAATGTGGAACAAAGGATTTACCTAAACCAACAACATTCCAGCAGGTTTTATTATAACAATACACCGACATCTTCTGTCTGGACAAAGGTTACCAGATGAAAAGCAATTTCAAGGAGGTTTGAAAATTGCCATTTAGCCTTCATTCTCTATGTTAACTGCAACACTTGAAACAACATTTTTGAAACACATACTTTGTTCATCTAGAGAAGAACAAATATATTAAATAAATGTCACCTTTTTGCACAAAAACTCGACACACAATGGAGGGCAGACGACTAAAAGCATATGTTGTATAACAGCACCAGTCCACAATAACAGGAAGTTCATCACAACAACCATAAAAGAAACGGATCGTATGGGAATTATGTAGTGAAAAAAATGTTAGCCTAAATTTAAACCTTTTCCTTTGTATTTTTAAATAGGCAAAAAATAAAAAACGAAACTATTTAACCATGTTTACATCAAGAGATCGCGTGCGCAGTGGGCCAGTAACGTATACATGTGTGTAGTGTTCATTTCCATACGGTATAAGTTATATACAGTGTCTATACAAGTACAGCATGTATGACATTAGCTGAGGGAGGGAATGGATGCACCTGCTCACTTACAGCATTCAAACCTTTAAGCATCATGCATTTATCGTATAGAAGTATACGATGTCTCGTGTACTCACCTCATCTCCCCATTTGAGCACATCCTTCTGTCGGTCCTTCACTTTATTGTAAATGTTGAGGAACTGAAGAATGCCGTGCTTCCTAACGTGGTCGGCATGTTTCTTGGTCTGTTCCCAGTCGAGTGGTGAGCCCTGTGACAGCAAGCCCATAGCACAAATCTGCGATCCCCTTTTAATTTTAATAAATTATATTTGTCGACTCTTTCAGCTTCTCGCAACTCACGTGCAATAACAACAAACGGCGATGTCAACCTCGCAGGCTAGGCCGTAAATGAGCTTAAAATGCTAATAACTTACGCTCTCAGGTTTCACTCAAGGGTTGCCGTTACACTACACGCTTTATGGTATAAAAGAAATAAACGGTCTCGAATTGTAAGCCGGTGCTATAAGACAGAGCAGCGAAGAGCACAAGCTGTCGTGAACTCTTCCTGCAGCACGGACACTTCAGTCGCGCTAAACACACGTGACTGTGACGTCACAGAATGACTCAGCAACTCTCCTCCTGTTAGAAAGATGCATTCTGCTATTTCTGTAGCTATTTACAATTGTAATGATATTAAGACTTCTTTCCCTGATCTTATATTCTATGTATGTATATCTAAGTTCTACAATTTAAAAAAAGTCCTGTTAGATGCGTGATCTGCGCTGAAAAAAGTAATTTCTACTCTGATTTCGATCTCCTTTCTTCAATTCAAATGTGTCATATTGATGTAACGTTATACACAACAATAATAAAAATGAAACGTTTTTGTTGCTTTATAACGTTTCTTTTAACATTTCGATTCGATTCTAAATGTTCTGTTATATTTTGTCAAACTTAAAAAACATAGTCTATGCATATTATAATGTATACATTTTATTGTTGCTGCTCAGTCAATGTTTTCTTGTTGGTCTATAAAATACACTGACCAAAATTATAAACGCAACAATTTTGATTTTGCCCCAATTTTTTATGAGCTGAACTAAAAGATCTAAGACTTTTTCTATGTACACAAAAGGCCTATTTCTCTCAAATATTGTACACAAATCTGTCTAAATCTGTGTTAGTGAGCACTTCTCCTTTGCCGAGATAATCCATCCACCTCACAGGTGTGGCATATCAAGATGCTGATTAGACAGCATGATTATTGCACAGGTGTGCCTTAGGCTGGCCACAATAACAGGCCACTCTAAAATGTGCAGTTTTACTGTATCCGAAAACCAGTCAGTATCTAGTGTGACCACCGTTTGCCTCACGCAGTGCAACACATCTCCTCCACATAGAGTTGATCAGGTTGTTGATTGTGGCCTGTGGAATGTTGTTCCACTTCCTCTTCAATGGCTGTGCAAAGTTGCTGGATATTGGCAGGAACTGGAACACGCTGTCGTAAAAGCCGAATTCACACGCACCTCCATCATACTGTGTAACTTTCTTATACTTTCTATGAGCGGCCTCTACGCCAGTGGTTCTCAACTCTGGCCCACGAGATCCATTTTCTAGCAGAATTTAGCCACAACCCTGATGAAACACACCTGAACAAGCTAATCAACGTCTTCAGGAACAGGCGCATTCAATTCAATGCAACGCTGCGCAAATCTTTTGCCGTATGACATTAAAGTTCCACGAGAACGATTCAAGTGCAGACTGCTCCAAATCGTATATTAATGTAATACGCTATACAATCTGAACACCCCCGCGTCTACAGAACGCTTCTATTGCTGAAGACTTTGATTCGCTTGTTCAGGTTTGTTTCATCAGGGTTGGGGCTAAACGTTCCTGAGGACACCAGAGGTCCTCAGTTCAAGCTCCAGTTTCTGGCCTGATGCTCTTCCCAGTTCAGCCAGACAGCGGCGTGATCTCGTCCAGCGACCATAATATGGCGTTATTTTAATGACAAATGTCACGAGCGCATTACAAGGCGAGAGCGCATTCTTGTAATACGAGCGCGCGAATCTCTCCGCTCGCACGCCGATTTCCTTTGCTCATGCACAAAACTGGACGCGCGCTTTCAATTATACGCTGCTCTCTTATAAATTTTCTCTCCTCTCGCTCAGTGAGCGTGTGCACACTCAAAATGCGTGCCGTGCGTCCACGAATCCTTTGGTACTCTTGCTCTCGAGAGGTCCTCCTGTGTGTTCCAGGTATAGGCTGTCAAAAGTAGTCCACCAATCAGGGATAGGCTTCCACGGCGGGCCAATAAAAATGCGACCTCTTAACTACAGTAGGCCTAATTGTTAAAAATGCTTGATGAAAGAGTTGTTTTTTTGTGTTCTTTTCTACAAAAGTGTCAAGTTAATGTGTCATTCTTGTAAAATAGTATATTGTAAATTGCGGAGTTTCATTCTTATAAAATATTTTAATATATAAATCTTTTAATGAGTGGATTCTTGCGTGTGGGTAGGTGGGTGGATGGAGGGGCACCTCTGGGGCTGTTGCCCAGGGGCACCATGAGGTCTTAATATGCCTCTGGATCCACCACGTTCTCAGGTAACAATTTTAATATATTTGATGCAACATTAATCAAATGTATATTAGAAATGAACGGTAAGGGAGCGTTTGGTATATTGCATGGAAGTTCAGTTTTATGCCCTGAACTTCTGGAACACTGAATACAGAGCACTTACTGTCATGGTCAACAAAGGGAAAGACTCAAATGCAGGAAAACCAGAATTTTATTGAGAACCGCAACAAGGCAAACAAGTCCACAAGGCAGCCGACGACAATACTCCTCCGCGGGGCTGGATGAGAACATCCGATGGGGTAGAGGGGTGCGCTGGAACGAGCTAACGATCCTCCGCGGGCGTAAGACTGAAGAGAAGTGGGCTCGGGGAGGTCTCTCGACCCGAGACTCGCAATGCGAGAGAAGTGGGTGTTGCCCTGGAGGGCTGCAGTACTGGTTCCGCGGGAACAGTGCCGGGTGGAGAGGAAGATCGCCGTCCGGGACGCCAACGGGAACTGCCAGGAAGAAGAGCCAGAGAAGTAAACGAAAGAGAGTAACAAGAAGCACACGGGAAGACTTACTAATAACACAGCAATGCTTGACACAGAAGCTAAGCCTATTAAGACTGAGACTAGGACAGTGAACGAGACTAAGGCTAGGACTAAGATTTCTAACTAGACAAAACTTTGATAAGGCAAGATGCCTCTAGAGCTGTGAGAGTCTGCACGGCAATGAAATCCAACGATCAGACACAGGACAAGGCACACAGAGGGATAATAAAGAGGAAACCTAATGTGCGGGAATGGGGAGCAGGTGCGAGACTAATTAGGGGGAACGAGATGTCAGAGGTAATGGGTGCGATCTACAGGTGCAGGCATGACGAGTGGAAAAAACCCAGTGAACGAGAAAAGCCTAACGGGGGAATGCAAGGGTGGGGAGAATGACGCAGACACAGAGCACGCGAGCCGCCTTCACCCGGCGGGGAACACATGCTCGCCAACAAACAAAACACTCTGCTCCTACCCGACGACACACAGACAAAACCAGGTCGTGACAACTTACAGTGTCTGTCTGCAAATGCATTAAATGCATAACCAAGTAGGTATAGAATATTATATGATATTTCCAAATGCATTCCAAATCTGTTACTATAAAATAAAATGCTAAAATAATCTAAAATCGTCATGATAATTAAAGAGTGTGAAGCTGACGTCATGCCCTATGTTGCTTGTTGTGCTGCCATCTTGGGAGGATCATACTCCAGTGCTATTATTGTTTTGATATGTACCGTTACTTGTAGTAAATATTATTTTAGAATAAAGCTAACTTAAAACACCAATCTAAATTGTTTGGTAATTTTGACAATACTATGTTAGTGTACGACATGCATGAGGACCACATGAACTTGAGGGTGTTGACCTGTTTTGTCTGAATAACATAGTAGTTAAACTGACTAGGATGTTTATATGTAGCCTACAAAGTATCCTAATGCCCCGTTCATTTCTAAAGGCGTCTTTACACAGGCGAGTTAAGGCGTCTCTGTGGCGGATTAAATTTCGGTGTAAAGACGTAATGCCACACGAAAGCCGATCTAAAATATGCCGCCTCTGACCCTCCTCAGACCCTAGTATCAAAGGCGACTCTAATGCGACTCAGGTTTAGTTTAAATGAAGGTGCATTAAAGCCGCTCTAACCTACGTCATTGTCATGTCAGCAGAAAGTGAGAGAGTGAAGATGAAGCCAAAAACACACAGCCACATTTGTTTTAGGCTAATAATAACAACACAAGTTTTTTAAATAATTCAAACAAATTTTTTAATGAGGAAAATGTTTGGAGTATTTTTGTTTACTCAGGCAGGCTGTGGCACAGTTTGAATGCAGGATGTACATTTTGAGACCGTTTTCAGCCATTAAAATAGTTTAGATTAGTTTTTAATGGCAAGTTACATTTATTTTGTTTCGTTTCTTTTTAAAGTTAATTTAGAAAAATGTTTGAAGTATGATTGTTTGTGACTCAGGCCCAGCATGCAGATTTTTTTATTTGAACTCATGACATTGTTTAAATTCCTCCTTAAGCTCCTCTCCTTCATGGAAAAAAACTTTGTACGTGTGACACGATCACATGCAGACATGTTTTACTGTGCGTCTCAAACTGCTTCAAATATTAGGTTTGTCGGACATTATGCAGTGACGCAGAGTTATTTGAAAAGCTCTCGTGTTACTTAAGCAGATGGGTTTCTGCAACACACGCATGAAGTCGAACACTTAATAAATCACAAACTTAACATTGTGTTGTGATGAGAGAGTGCATGCTTTTCTTACCGTTTACCTCAAAACAGTCGCATCATAATAATGTAAGTGTGCTTCGGTCCAGATCGTAAAGTGAGGACAGTAGCGCTTGTGCACAGATGCCCGGCCCTAGGAGCGTAAATTATTTGGGTCTTGTCGGGCTAGAATTGAAATGCAGGATTTTGTCGTTATATTTCCAGACGCATCTCATTGAGGAAAGTATTTCATACACGAAAACGATCTGGTAACATTTGCTGTAACATCGGAACTGTTCATTTACCTGGTCGACAGTGACTTTGTGGATCTTTACAACAACTTTTGGCGTCTTTCAATATGCGGTGAGGTGCCCGAGAGTGTTTGTTAGCTAGGAAAATCATTTAAAATGTTGCATTTATAGCCCATTATTGCTTTTATCCTAAAGTATGCATTGTTATTATTAGTGTCAGTATATATATATATATTGAGTATTGTTTAATTTAAGATATTATTTTATCAGCATATTGTTAGAACTGTGCTTTTGTGGTTATGTTCAGCTTTATTTCGCATTATTTGAATTCCTGTGTAAATGCATTTATGCCGCTTTAGAGCTGCATTAACGCTCTGTGTAAATACTCATTTTCGTGGTTTTAAGCCACTTCAGATTCGGTTTCTGTGCCACCTCTGCTGTGTAAAGATGACATAATATACATTTGATTAATAATGTTGCATCAAATATATTAATATTGTTACCTGAGAACATGGTGGATCCATCTTGCTTCGTTGAATATGTCGAATCACTTTCAACCAATAAGATGCCATGTAAGAGGTCGCGTTTTCATTGGCCCGCTGTGGAAGCCTATCCCTGATTGGTGGACTACTTTTGACAGCCTGTGCCTGGAACACACAGGAGGACCTCTCGAGAGCAAGAGTACCAAAGGATTCGTGGATGCACGGCACGCATTTTGAGTGCGCACATGCTCACTGAGCGAGAGGAGAGAAAATTCATAAGACAGCAGCGTATAATTGAAAGCGCGTGTCCAGTTTTGTGCATGAGCAAAGGAAATCGCCGTGCGAGCGGAGAGATCCGCGCGCTCGTATTACAAGAATGCGCTCTCGCCTTGCGATAAAGCGCTCGCGACATTTGTCATTAAAATAACGCCATACAATGACCATTAGCGACAGAAATTGCTCAACGTTATGCCAATGTTGAGCGAGTATCGGGAGCGACTACCAATAGAATAAAGCAGCAGAGCTCACGTCATCTCTCTCTCATCAGTTACTGCAGGCTTTGTTTGTCGACCTCGTAGCAAGAGACTGTATAATACAGTACACACACAGTATAATAATTAAATGAACTGGTAAGATTATACTTAAAGGGGATTTATTTATAAAACAGAGAAAATGAAATAAAGTAAAATAAAAATATATAGTTATATATATATATATATATAATATTATATTAGTAGAAATGGATAGACATGATTATAATCAACAGGGACATTCTAATAATAACCAAGAGTTAAACTCAATGTAAATAAGTACAGATATGAATGCTCAACTCACAACTCAATTCACAGAAGGAAATAAACAATATAACCCCTAGGGAAATGTAACCAGAAACCCTGATAGTTCCAATGCAAGTTACATTTTTCACTTGTCAAATACTTTATACACACTCCCTACCACGTGTGTAAAAGCACAAAGAAAATTACAAATTCCCTCAAAGTACTGCGATGACTAGTCAGATTATAAATGTCCTGAAAACTGTTAATATTTCCCCAAACAAGTGATATGCAGTAACACTTTTCACTGGTTTAACGAACTGTAAACAGTAAACTTACAGGGGTGTTCAATAAACAGTAACTAGATAAACAAAGTGGACCCACTCACACACACTTACACATTTCCACCAAGGCAGGCCTGAGTCGTTGCTTGTGTGCATAGGGGCCTAGGAAACAGCAAATTGGTCAAGGTCAAGTTTATTATTCCCCTAGGGGAAATTTGTTTCACAGCCAGCAGTAAAAAGACATACAGTTACAATACAAAGAAAACAACAAAGACATGATGACTTTTATAAACACTTAAGACCATTTAATAATCTAATAGCAGCTGATACAAAACATTTTTTTTAATCTATTTGTCCAGCATAGTGGCATATGATATCTACGAGATGAAGGTAGCAACCTAAAAACATTTTGAAGGGGATGGCTAGGGTCACTAATAATTAGAACCTTTTGTACATTTTGTACAAATCATCCAAATCATTTAAGGTAGTGCCAGCGATCTTACCACACACTTTAACGTAGTCTGTTTCTACTTTTAAGGTTCATTGACCCATACTGTATGAAAAAGTAATGGCAGATTCAACAAAGCAAGAATAAAACATTTTCATAAAAGTACTATCCACATTAAAACTATGTGACTTTCTTAAAAAATACACCCTCTGATGAGTTTTCTTACACAAGGCATCTACATGGGCCTCGAAGGTCAGCTTTTCATCTAATTCAATACCAAGGTATTTATACTGATTTATAACTTCCACAGCCTGACCATTTATGACCACAGGAGAGGTTGTAGGATTACAACTGTTATTGACACCAGGCTCAGTGAATGCCAGGTCCTGGAATGCACCTACCTATGACACCGCCTCCACAGAAAAATATCAACGACTACTTCTCTAGCCCCGCCCACTGGTTCGCGCATGACAGTACTGAAGTAACTCAAGTTGCGCGGAACCAGATAGAGCGAGCAAGCAATAAACATGCAGTTAAAGATCGCAAAATATTGAGGAGTCAGTGCCTGATTGTGGAAGAACACAGTCGCTGCATAACCTTCCTTTGGATTCCGACATTAGTAATGCGTGGTTGAAGTTTATTTTTAAAGAGGTTCCAGCTCACATGGGTAAAACATTACCGTGGATTCCTTTGTGAACAAGGCACAGGCCGACGATGAATTTGCAGAGAGAATTTGCTGTGCCATCAATATTGGATCCGATAGGAATGGCGCAGCAATAGTGACGCATAGTACAAAAATGTTGTACTCACATAAGATTGCTGCGATGAGTAGATGAGTTGACCAAGACCGCCCAAATGTATACGCAAGTAAGGTGGGCGTCCCTGTCAGTACAATTGCTTTGGAACCTGATGTTCCAAATATGTTAAGAGGCGTTACATTTCCATCACACGCTTGCAGTATTCGACAAATCACTACGCACTGGTTAACCGGCCAATCATAGCACACCTCGCTTTTCAGAGCGATGAGCTTTGTAAAAAATCCACGTGTTTCAGAGAGGCGGGGCAAAGAGGAGATACAAACATGCACGGTATGTGGAAAATACAGCGTTTTTTAACCTTAAATCGTCTATTCACATTGCAATACATCTAAAACAAACGATAATATTTGTTTTAGCCATGTTATATGACCCCTTTAAAGGCAGCACCTAGTTATTTTGAAATTGGTGATAATGTTTTGGCTCTCTTCCCTGTTGTGGGGTCATCACTGCAGGCAAGATTTTCAGGTCCCTATGTAGTAAACGCCAAGCTCAGTGACACTGATTATGTGATCTGCAAGTGTGAGAGAAACGGAAAACTGTATCAATATGTTGAAACCATATTTCTCTCGAGATTCTGGTACTGAGTTAAAAACCTCTGTTGCCTTAAAAGTTTTGGAACTTTATTTTTCTTATTTGCCCACTAGCCACCGAGAAGATGCTGTCGGTGTTAAAATTCGCACCTTTTTGAGCCACTTGGCTTTCCATATGCGCCGTATCAAGTTGAACAAGCCCAATGACTCAGCTGTTGGGTAGTTGACAAATTATCCATACATGTGTCCAATGGAGTGACATAGCACCATTTAGAAAAATTTAGAAAAAAAACCTAACAATGAAGACAAATCTCTCTTATGTTATTTTATATTATAAATAGAATAAAACAATTAAAGCTGCAAGCAGCGATGATCGGGCCCTCGCGCAAAAGTGCAACCGCAACCCTGTGCCATCACCACCCGTCGGCCTCAGGAACAGTGAACGGTGGACAACGTGCATATAAGGAGTTACATTATAGATTTTTCCGTGCAATATTTCCTATTGCCAGCTGGTGGCGCTATGACTATAAGTGAACACTGACGTGGATATGTGTTCAGGCCAGGACTCTTATCAAACATATGAAGTGTGAGGCCGGTCGGACATTGCGTGCCTGAGTTACTATAGCTTCCTGTTTCATGGCGAAACATCAAACTTTGTCAGGCCGCCACGGACACGCCCCTCAACGAAAAGTCAGGAACTTACAATGTATCTTCACAAAGGTCTGAAGATCATACTGGCTGTACACTTCAAATATGATGCTGATCTGTTGAAATGTCTATGAGGAGTCAATCACAGTTTAAAACATGTCACTTCCTGTTGCCAGCAGGTGGCGCTATAACTGTATCTGAATATTACCATGTAGATGTCTTCAGGCCAGGACTTTTATCAAATGTGTGAAGTGTGAGACTGTTCGGACATTGTGTGCCTGAGTTACTATAGCTTCCTGTTTCATGGCGAAACATCAAACTTTGTCAGGCCGCCACGGACACGCCCCTCAACGAAAAGTCAGGAACTTGCAATGTATCGTCACAAAGGTCTGGGAAGTTATATTATAGAAAGACTTTAATTTATTTACATGTACCAGATTTCCTGTTATTTATTTAAATGTGTCACATTCCCTTTTGCCAGCTGGTGGCGCTATTGCCATAAGTGAACACTGACATGGATATGTGTAATCATAGGCAATAAAATTAATGCAGGCGAATTATAGTAGGATTTATTATTTATTTAAATGTGTCACATTCCCTTTTGCCAGCTGGTGGCGCTATTGCTATGAGTGAACAGTGAAATGGATATGTGTTCAGGCCAGGACTCTTCTCAAACATGTGAAATTTGGGTCTGGTCAGACATTGTGTACCTGAGTTACTATAGCTTCCTGTTTCATGGCGAAACATCATACTTTGTCACGCCACCACGGACACGCCCCTAAGCAAAAAGTTAGGATCTTTCATTGTATCATCACAAATGTCTGAAGATCATACTGGCCAAATATGATGCTGACCTGTTTGAATCTCTATGAGGAGTTAATCACAGTTTAAAACATGTCACTTCCTGTTTCCTGCAGGTGGCGCTATAACTTTATCTGAAAATTACAATGTAGATGTCTTCAGGCCAGGACTTTTATTAAATGTGTGAAGTCTGGGTGAAGCCTGGGGCCTGTTGGACATTGTATGCCTGAGTTACAACAACTTACTGTTCATGGCGAAACGCCAAATTTTGGCAGGCCGCCAGGGTCACGTTTCCCCACGAAAAGTCAAGATCTCTGCAATTCAGCTTCGCAAAGACCTCAAGATTAGAATGACATGAAAATGATGTCGATCGGATTAAAACTCTAGGAGAAGTTTGTTAAAGTACAACGACTGTAAATTGAAACAAATTACAAAATTGCACAGGAAATCAAAAATAACGGACTTCCTGTTGAGTTTAGAGATATGCTCCAAGAGACTTTTCTTCATGATTCGGGGTGTACTATCAGCCCACCAAATTTGGTCCATGTACGTATTGCGTAGTGGCCTGGGCAGTTCTAGGTGGCGCTAGCGAGCCATTTTGCCATGCCTAATTTTAAAACCCAAATCAGACGTAAATTTTTGCAAGGTCTGATGCGTGTGCAAAATATTGTGAGTTTTTGAGCATGTTTAGGCCTTCAAATTAGCGATCAAAGCGGGAGAAGAACACAGAAACAATAGGGCTCTGCACTGCAGTGCAAGCTGGTGGCTTGCTCCTCCGTGCTCGGGCCCTAATTAAAGCTGCAAGCAGCGATGATCGGGCCCTCGCGCAAAAGTGCAACCGCAACCCTGTGCCAACACCACCCGTCGGTCTCAGGAACAGTGAACGGTGGGCAACGTGCATATAAGGAGTTACATTATAGATTTTCCGTGCCATATTTCCTATTGCCAGCTGGTGGCGCTATGACTATAAGTGAACACTGATGTGGATATGTGTTCAGGCCAGGACTCTTATCAAACATATGAAGTGTGAGGCCGGTCGGACATTGTGTGCCTGAGTTACTATAGCTTCCTGTTTCATGGCGAAACATCAAACTTTGTCAGGCCGCCAGGAACATGCCCCTCAACGAAAAGTTAGGTTCTTACAATGTATTGTCACAAAGGTCTGAAGATCATACTGGCCAAATATGATGCTGACCGTTTTGAATCTGAAAGAGGAGTTAATCACAGTTTAAAACATGCCACATCCTGTTGCCAGCAGGTGGCGTTATAACTGTATCTGAATATTACCATGTAGATGTCTTCAGGCCAGGACTTTTATCAAATGTGTGAAGTGTGAGACTGTTCGGACATTGTGTGCCTGAGTTACTATAGCTTCCTGTTTCATGGCGAAACATCAAACTTTATCAGGTTGCCACAGACACGCCCCTCAATGAAAAGTCAGGATCATGAAATGTATCATCACAAAGGTCTGAAGATCATACTGGCTATACAGTTCAAATATGATGCTGACCTGTTTGAAGCTCTATGAGCAGTTTAAAACTGTTTAAAACATGCCATTTCCTGTTTCCTGCAGGTGGCGCTATAACTGTATCTGAATATTGCCATGTAAAGAAAAAAGTAAATGATAGGTGATAAAAGTAATGCAGGCGAATTATAGTAGGATTTGTTATTTATTTAAATGCGTCACATTCCCTTTTGCCAGCTGGTGGCGCTATCGCTATAAGAGAACACTGACATGGATATGTGTACAGGCCAGGACTCTTAAAACATATGAAGTGTGAGGCCGGTCGGACATTGCGTGCCTGAGTTACTATAGCTTCCTGTGTCATGACGAAACATCAAACTTTGTCACGCCTCCACGGACACGCCCCTCATGAAAAGTCTGGAACTTGCAATGTATTGTCACAAAGGTCTAGGAAGTTATATTATAGAAAGACATTAATTTATTTACATGTACCAGATTTCCTGTTATTTATTTAAATGCGTCACATTCCCTTTTGCCAGCTGGTGGCACTATTGCTATTAGTGAACACTGACATGGATATGTGTACAGGACAGGACTCTTATCAAACATGTGAAGTGTGAGGCCGTTCAGACATTGTGTGCCTGAGTTACTATAGCTTCCTGTTTCATGGCGAAACATCAAACTGTGTCAGGCCGCCACGGACACGCCCCTCAACGAAATGTCAGCAACTTGCAATGTATCGTCACAAAGGTCTGAAGATCATACTGGCCAAATATGATTCTGACCTGTTTAAATCTGTATGAGGAGTTAATCACAGTTTAAAACATGCCACTTCCTGTTTCCTGCAGGTGACGCTATAACAGTATCTGAATATTACCATGTAGATGTCTTCAGGCCAGGACTTTTATCAAATGTGTGAAGT
>NC_079898.1:3530443-3584088 GCF_024868665.1 Triplophysa rosa
GTCTGGGTGAAGTCTGGGGCCTGTTGGACATTGTATGCCTGAGTTACAACAACTTCCTGTTCATGGCGAAACGCCAAACTTTGGCAGGCCGCCAGGGTCACGTTCCCCCACGAAAAGTCAAGATCTCCGCAATTTAGCTTCGCAAAGACCACAAGATAAGAATGACATGAAAATGATATTGATCGGATTAAAACTCTAGGAGGAGTTCGTTAAAGTACGCTGACTGGAAATTGAAACAAATTACAAAATTGTACAGGAAATCAAAAATAACGGACTTCCTGTTGGGTTTAGAGCTATGCTCCAAGAGACTTTTCTTAATGATTCAGGGTGTTCTATCAGCCCACCAAATTTGGTGCATGTACGTATTGCGTAGTGGCCTGGGCAGTTATAGGTGGCGCTAGCGAGCCATTTAGCCACGCCTAATTTTAAAACCCATATCAGACGTAAATTTTTGCAAGGTCTGATGCGTGTGCAAATTATTGTGAGTTTTTGAGCATGTTTAGGCCTTCAAATTAGCGATCAAAGTGGGAGAAGAAGAAGAAGAAGAAGTAGAAGTAGAAGAATTAAAGCTGCAAGCAGGGATGATCGGGCCCTCGCGCAAAAGTGCAACCGCAACCCTGTGCCATCACCACCCGTCGGCCTCAGGAACAGTGAACGGTGGGCAACGTGCATATAAGGAGTTACATTATAGATTTTTCCGTGCTATATTTCCTATTGCCAGCTGGTGGCGCTATTACTATAAGTGAACACTGACGTGGATATGTGTTCAGGCCAGGACTCTTATAAAACATATGAAGTGTGAGGCCGGTCGGACATTGTGTGCCTGAGTTACTATAGCTTCCTGTTTCATGGCGAAACATCAAACCTTGTCACGCCTCCACGGACACGCCCCTCATGAAAAGTCTGGAACTTGCAATGTATCGTCACAAAGGTCTAGGAAGTTATATTATAGAAAGACTTTAATTTATTTACATGTACCAGATTTCCTGTTATTTATGTAAATGTGTCACATTCCCTTTTGCCAGCTGGTGGCACTATTGCTATAAGTGAACACTGACATGGATATGAGTAATCATAGGCGATAAAATTAATGCAGGCGAATTATAGTAGGATTTGTTATTTATTTAAATGTGTCATATTCCCTTTTGCCAGCTGGTGGCGCTATTGCTATGAGTGAACACTGACATGGATATGTGTACAGGACAGGACTCTTATCAAACATGTGAAGTGTGAGGCCGTTCAGACATTGTGTGCCTGAGTTACTATAGCTTCCTGTTTCATGGCGAAACATGAACTCTTTGACACGCCCCTCAACGAAAAGTCAAGAACTTGCAATGTATGGTCACAAAGGTCTAGGAAGTTATATTATAGAAAGACTTTAATTTATTTACATGTACTAGATTTCCTGTTATTTATTTAAATGTGTCACATTCCCTTTTGCCAGCTGGTGGCGCTATTGCTATGAGTGAAGAGTGACATGGATATGTGTTCAGGCCAGGACTCTTCTCAAACATGTGAAGTTTGGATCTGGTCATACATTGTGTACCTAAGTTACTATAGCTTCCTGTTTCATGGCGAAACATCATACTTTGTCACGCCACCACGGACACGCCCCTTAGCAAAAAGTTAGGATCTTTCATTGTATCATCACAAATGTCTGAAAATCATACTGGCTGTACATTTCAAATATGATGCTGATCTGTTGAAATGTCTATGAGGAGTCAGTCACAGTTTAAAATATGCCACTTCCTGTTGCCAGCAGGTGGCGCTATAACTGTATCTGAATATTACCAAGTAGATGTCTTCAGGCCAAGACTTTTATCAAATGTGTGATGTCTGGGTGAAGTCTGGGGCCTGTTGGACATTGTATGCCTGAGTTACAACAACTTCCTTTTCATGGCGAAACGCCAAACTTTGGCAGGCCGTCAGGGTCACGTTCCCCCACGAAAAGTCAAGATCTCCGCAATTTAGCTTCGCAAAGACCACAAGATTAGAATGACATGAAAATGATGTTGATCGGATTAAAACTCTAGGAGGAGTTCATTAAAGTACGACGACTGGAAATTGAAACAAATTACAAAATTGCACAGGGAATCAAAAATAACGGACTTCCTGTTTTGTTTAAAGATATGCTCCAAGAGACTTTTCTTAATGATTCGGGGTGTTCTATCAGCCCACCAAATTTGGTGCATGTACGTATTGCGTAGTGGCATGGGCAGTTCTAGGTGGCGCTAGCGAGCCATTTTGCCACGCCTAATTTTAAAACCCATATCAGACGTAAATTTTTGCAAGGTCTGATGCGTGTGCAAGTTATTGTGAGTTTTTGAGCATGTTTAGGCCTTCAAATTAGCGATCAAAGAGGGAGAAGAACACAGAAACATTAAAGCTGCAAGCAGCGATGATCGGGCCCTCGCGCAAAAGTGCAACCGCAACCCTGTGCCATCACCACCCGTCGGCCTCAGGAACAGTGAACGGTGGGCAACGTGCATATAAGGAGTTACATTATAGATTTTTCCGTGCCATATTTCCTATTGCCAGCTGGTGGCGCTATTACTATAAGTGAACACTGACGTGGATATGTGTTCAGGCCAGGACTATTATAAAACATATGAAGTGTGAGGCCGGTCGGACATTGCGTGCCTGAGTTACTATAGCTTCCTGTTTCATGGCGAAACATCAAACTTTGTCAGGCCACCACGGACACGCCCATGAGCGAAAAGTCAGGATCTTTCAATGTATCATCACAAACGTCTGACAATCATACTGGCCAAATATGATGCTGACCTGTTTGAATCTCTATGAGGAGTCAATCACAGTTTAAAACATGCCACTTCCTGTTGCCAGCAGGTGGCACTATAACTGTATCTGAAAATTACCATGTAAATGTCTTCAGGCCAGGTCTCTTATCAAACATGTGAAGTTTGGGGCTGGTCAGACATTGTGTACCTGAGTTACTATAGCTTCCTGTTTCATGGGGAAACATCAAACTTTGTCAGGCTGCCACGGACACGCCCCTCAACGAAAAGTTAGGATCTTGCAATGTATCTTCACAAAGGTCTGAAGATCATACTGGCTGCACTCTTCAAATATGATGCTGATCTGTTCAAATCTCTATGAGGAGTTAATCACAGTTCAAAACATGTCACTTCCTGTTTCCTGCAGGTAGCGCTATAACTGTATCTGAAAATTACCATGTAGATGTCTTCAGGCAAGGACGTTTATCAAATGTGTGAAGTCTGTGTGAAGTCTGGGGCCTGTTGGACATTGTGTGCAAGAGTTACAACAACTTCCTGTTCATGGCGAAAAACCAAACTTTGGCAGGCCGCCAGGGTCACGTTCCCCCACGAAAAGTCAAGATCTCTATCTTCGCAAAGGCCTTAAGATGAGAATGACATGAAGATGATGTTGATCGGATTAAAACTCTAGGAGGAGTTTGTTAAAGTACGACGCCTGGAAATTGAAACAATTTACAAATTTGCACAGGAAATAAAAAATAACGGACTTCCTGTTGAGTTTAGAAATATGCTCCAAGAGAGTTTTCTTAATGATTCAGGGTGTTCTATGAGCCCACCAAATTTGGTGCATGTACGTATTGCGTAGTGGCCTGGGCAGTTCTAGGTGGCGCTAGTGAGCCATTTTGCCACGCCTAATTTTGAAACCCCTATCAGACGTAAATTTTCGCCAGGTCTGATGCGTGTGCAAGTTATTGTGAGTTTTAGAGCATGTTTAGGCCTTCAAATTAGCGATCAAAGAGGGAGAAGAACACAGAAACAATAGGGCTCTGCACTGCGGTGCAAGCCTGCGGCATGCTCCTCCATGCTCTGGCCCTAATAAACAACACAGAAACAAAAGGGCTTTGCACTTCGGTGCAAGCCTGCAGCTTGCTCCTCCGTGCTCGGGCCCTAATTAGGGTGAGATTTAAATTCTTGATCTAATTAATTATATGATAAGGCGATTCATTAATCAAATTAATCACAAATTATTCACACATCAAGTTTGGCTGAAAAATTACCCACAAAAGAAAAAGTCATTATTATGTAAAGAGACATTACAAAAAGTAGCTTCAGAAGGAAATATTTTGATTCAACATTTATTACACAAACCTTTGGACCATGAGGATAAGTAATAGCCTTAATGATGTTTTTTATACATGATGTTTTTAATTAAAATGAAAATATTTAGTAATTAATTAAATGGAAATTATTATTTTATAAAATTATACTCTAAATAAGAAACCAAAACTGCTAGTAGGTGGCGGTAAATGTCGTTTGATTAAGTCATTCATTCATTCGTTTGATTTGTTCAAACGGCTGATTTATTCAGAAGTCCAGCTCTTTAAAAAACGGATTCAAAAAAGAAACGTTTTGAAACAGTAAGGCAAAAATTGTATATTTGTTTAACTCTTTTGGCATTGTTTAGGGTAGAAAGTAACCAACTTTTTACCTCTTAAATAATGTAGAAATCATTGTAATTAATTTGACAGGTGTGCGAGTGCAACGTGTTGTCATAGCAACGTGGTACTTCCTGTTTCCCTTTCTGCCCGTATGTCCTACGAAGGATGTCTCGTTTAATTCTAAATTGAGAATCCTCCGTATACCGCATTCTTTAGAGGATGATACCTATGGAGGACACGAAACGAGACACAGCTCTTGTGTTGCACTCGCACACCTGTCAAATTAATTAAAATGATTTCTACATGACTTAAGAGTTAAAAGTTTGTTACTTTCTACCCTAAACAATGCCAAAAGAGTACAAGTTTACAAATATACAAGTTTTGCCTTACTGTTTCACAACGTTTAAAAATCACTAAACACTTGTAAACCTATTTACTACATATGCCTGCTAAGATTTAAAAAACGTGACACAAATTGTAAACTGTTAACATTTAAACACTACATATTTGAATGAATGTGCAGCTGTTGCCGTTTATTCAAGTAACAGACGTTGGCCGACGCAAAGAATTGTGGTTTTTTTTATTTAGTACAGTTGCTAAACTAACAAATAAAAAGACTTCACCTGACCTGGGTATTCCGCCGCACCTTGGTAGCAATGATTTCATGAATTTTTTTACAGAGAAAATCGAAAACATATGAGACAAAATAGTAAAAACTCAACCTCCAAGTCTGTCCTATAAATTAGTACCAACCATCGCCCCAAAAGAAAGGCTACAGTGTTTTTCACCTATAAAACAGGAAGATTTAATTAAACTTATTGCAACATCTAAACCTACAACTTGCTTATTAGATCCCATACCAACTAAATTATTAAAAGAGTTATTACCCATTGCAATTGAGCCCATTTATAACATTATCAACTCTTTGCAACATGAACATAAACATTTGAACACAGATCACACTTTTTAATGGTCATAAATATTTGTACAAACATATTCTTTATATTAATGTTGCTTAAAATGCATACAGAAAACGTTTGTGCAGTTGTGCTTTTATGTTAATTATTGTAAAGGTTAAAAATAATTGTTTGTAAAAATAATAAACTAAACATTTATTTGTTTCATAAGTAATCCATGGTGTTTTCATGAACATTTATTTAATTTCTAAACAAGATTATATAAATCTAAACATGACGTAATCATCATGAGAAGCAAGCGGATTCCTTGAATCGCTCTCGCAGACTAGAGAATCTAGAGTCACGAGAACCGTTTCTGTCGGGCATGTCCGATTTGGAACCGTCGAACCGGTTGGGGTTCGCGAAGCTTCTTCTGACACGAACCGGTTGCAACAGCTTTCAATTCAGCAGTACACGAACCGAAGAGCCGCTTCTTTCGGTCACGTCCGACTCAGAACGATGATACTGCGCATGCGTGTAATTTTAAAAGCAGATAAAAAGCGTCTAAGTCAGATATTTTTATAAAACAGAGGTGTGATACTATAAAACACATTGGAAAGATGTTTAGGACTTTATTACTGCCTTATCACTGTACGTAAACCAATTGCAGCGCCGTTTACTTCATGCCACTGCTAGAGCGGTTCTCGTTCTCGAGTCAAGAGCCGGTTCGCAACAGTTTCGATTCGCAGTACACGAACCGAAGAGCCGCTTCTTTCGGTCACGTCCGAGTCGGTCGTGAGTGAGAACCAAGGCCAGACTTACCATTGGCCTTGACTGGGCTCCAGCCCAGGGGCCCCGCCCTTCAGGGGGCCCGCCTGCTGTTGTTAATTTGATTTGTTTAGTTATATGCCAGTAATTTTATTTTTCATTTAAACTTTGTGCATTGGCCTACCAATGTTCAATAGCACTGCCTTATGTAAGAAATGATGTCGTTTAATTGGCTAATCGTTCCGTCAGTCATGTTGGCGTTTCCTGATTGGTCATTTGTGGATTCTATCCGTTACGTTTACCGCAGTTGAAACCTGTCTGCTCATTAAGACGCTTGATCTAATGGCTGACAAGCGCAATCGCAGTGCCGCGCTTAAAGAAAACCAAAAACTGAGAGACAAGAACGCGAAAGAACAGCATTTAGGAAATAATGATTCTTTACACCCATGGCACCACACCTTGATCTTTAGGCAGAGAATCCAGAGCATACCTGTCACCATCTCCCGCCAGGCCGCCACCCTCCGGTTTTATTTCAGTTATTTCTCCTTTGAAACTCGCGGACCGACGTGAGCCGGAACGCGTTCACGGGGTGGCACTGTGGCTTGAGCCGCTGCCCATTTGCCCTCACAGGCTGGCGCCCGCCTTTGGTAGGCGAAAAGGACGGTAGCCGAATGGAGTAGAGAGGATTCACATCCCCGCGGAAAACTTTCTCTTATTACCCGCTAAAGGTCCGTATTCCACTCCGCGTTTTCCATTTAACGCTCGCTCCTCACAGTCTGTGTCCGCTTACTGAAGACGACAGATCGTTTCATCGACAGGTAGATGCAGTAGAGTCTACTAGCTGTTGTTGTTGTTACACTTTCTTTGCTTTTACAAAAAACGTGTTATGAAAAGTGTTGTGTTCTGCAGACATCTCTGAATAAAAACAGGTAATATAGAGTTTATTTTAATATTTCCCGTTCTGTGACCATAAGGGTTCTTGTTAAATAATATGCAAACACTGTTAAATCCATCCTGTAAATAAAAAATAAAACATTCTGCTAACTAATAAACAAAGTTAAAACAACCGAACTACGGGACGCGTGAAGGGACAAACTGCTCGTGCTTTTTCAAACTGCGTTTAGAGTTATTTCATTTCTGACGTTGAGATATCTGGCAAAATGTAAATGCTAAATTAAATGATACCTTGCAGATATACCATTCATGGCCCTGTGAGCTGCATTAAAAAGTCTCTTAGATTTACATTTAAGAATTTGACATGAAAATGATGTTATGTTAGATATAAAGTATTAAAAGATTTAAAACGATTTATAACAGAGGGGGTGCCCTATTTGCCCTGCACAACCTCAGTTAACTAGAACACATTTTTCCTTTTTAGTAGTTTTCTTATTATGATCAATAATATTAATTTTAAAATACATAATGTAGGGCTTTATGATTATGTCAAAAACTATATTAGTCCCTTGATATTGTAATGTTGATTATTAATGTTGATTGGATTTTACATTTAAGTATGTTTGAAACTTCCTACACGCTATAAACGCACCACTTGTGGCTCCACTGTCAAAACAAGCATTATAAACGTGTAAACCAATGAACACGTGTCATTGTTAGTCATTGGAGAAAAAAAACATTTACTAATGCTAACAAACACATGATTTTAAATGGTACGGGGGCCCCGAAAACAACTCAAGCCCAGGGGCNGTCAATTAATCTAGGCCATGTGTCCCAGGAGCCTTTAAGACTGGCCGTCATTAAGCCTTTTATCAAGAAACCAAACTTAGACCCCAATGAACTAGGAACTATAGACCGATTTCAAATCTCCCTTACCTGTCTAAAATACTAGAAAAAGTAGTGTCCACTCCGTTGTGCTCTTTCTTACAAAATAATGACTACACGAAAAATTCCAGTCAGGCTTTAGACCGCATCATAGTACTGAAACTGCGCTCGTTAAAATTACAAACGACCTGCTTATAGCATCAGATAAAGGTAACATCTCACTCCTAGTCCTGCTGACCTTAGTGCTAGCGTTCGATACTGTAGACCATAAAATACTTCTAGATCGCTTACACAATTATACCGGTATTCAGGGACAGGCACTACAATGGTTCAGATCTTACTTATCAGACAGACATCAATTTGTCCATTTAAATGGGGAATCATCAAATCTAACGCAAGTAAATTATGGATTACCTCAGGGATCGGTTTTAGGACCCTTGCTATTCTCCATATACATGCTGCCCCTTGGAAACATTATTAGAAAACATGGAATTAGCTTCCACTGTTATGCAGATGATACTCAGCTATATATCTCATCAAGACCAGATGATTCCTTCCAACTATCCAAATTGGCAGAGTGCATCGACGATATAAAGCATTGGATGACTTGTAATTTACTTCTTTTAAATTCTAATAAAACAGAAATATTACTTATCGGACCAAAGACACGTGAGCAGAATATTTCGGATTATGACCTGCAAATTGAAGGCTGCACTGTTTACTCCAACAAATACAGTTAAAGACCTTGGCGTTATATTAGACAGCAACCTGTCATTTAAAAATCACATCTCAAATGTCACAAAAACAGCCTTCTTCCACCTTAGAAATGTTGCCAAATGTGGAAATTTTATGTGTGGCTGAGCAGCATGTTTAGAGAGCTTATTCACGGTATAAGGCAAAGGAAAGGATTGTTGTTTCAACTTACTATTGAACAGCTGATACAAGTGAGTGACTTTTTGGACATTTCAGGGATTAATCAAGAAAAGGTTGCTAATGAAAGTCGAGGTTTCCTTGTTTCACACATCAGTCAGTATGTTGACCGTGAAGGAGTAACTGAACTTGAAGACGAAGGCATGGCAGAACTGTTAAGTTTGTTAGACTTTGTTAAAAGAATATTGACGCTCAGAGTAGATGACAAAGAGAAAAAAATGAAAGCAGATGATGAACAGACCAAACTAACAAGAGAATTGGAGAGCTCTAAAACTAGCAGTTCAACAGAAGGAATGTGAAATGTGGGAACTGGCAGCAAGGAAAACGGAAAATAGGGGCAGCGGTGAAACACTACAAAGAAACCCCCAAGCAACTGCAATGAATAGCTTGACATGGCATAAAGACTATAAAATCTCAGGGAAATTGGGAACCGGGAAGAAAGATCGACTCACCTTCTCCAGCCTAGCCCGCCAGATTGAAAATGGCCTCAGCAAGGGATATTTTGAAGCAGACATAGTTGATGCTGTTATCCGAGCTATTGTTCCAGGCTACAACTACGGAGCTACCTTGAAGGCAAAAGTGATCTGTCCCTGCCAAAGCTTAGGCAATTCTTGATCACATTATCAGGAAAGTAGTCACAGAGCTTTATAAACAGCTTACCACCGAAGTGCAAAGCAGTAAAGAAACTCCCCAGAACTTTCTAATCGGAGCAATGGACTTGAGACAAAAATATTGTTTGCGTCACAAGAGGCAGAGTCGAGTCTAAAATATGATCCTGTTCTCGTACAGAGCATGTTTATGCACACTATACTTACAGGTCTGCAGAATGATAACATCAAAAGTGACCTCCAGCCCTACCTGTTGAATCCTACCACCTCAGATGAGTTACTACTAGAGAGACTTAACATAGCATGTAGCTACGAAAAAGAGAGGCAAATAAGAGGCGACAAACACCACAGCGGCAAGCAGGTATGCATGTTGTACAGTCTAAAGATGCCAGTGGAGATGGAAAGCAAAAAGCACAGCAGCAAATTGTTCCCTGCCCCCAGATATTTTGTCAGAATTAAAAGGGCTAAAGCAGATATGGTAATGTTAAAAGAGCTCAAAACGAGGTAGCACAGATCAGAGAGACCGTCCAAAAATCAATCATTTTACGGGATGGAACTTCCCTGCCAGTAGAGAAATTAACAATGAGACAGCTCACCACCCACTAGCAAATGCTCAACCGCACCCACCCCTTGGAATAGTTCAAGACGAGTCATGTTACCAGCTCAGTTCCAGCAGAGGTTCGCACCACAGAGATACCTATTCCACGTCCTCGACCCAGGTGTTTGGGTGCCAGCAGCGAGGGGAAGAGTATTGTCAACATTGCTACCGATGGGGAGTAGTGAACACTTTCGTGCTGGTTGCAGGGCATACCAAGAAAAGCCTGATATGAGAGAGGGGCTCCTTTAAACATGGATCAGCTGCCCCCGGGGGACAGGGTGTACTGAAATGGCCAAAGTGTCCCACCGAAGCATCTACAAGAAGAAAAAGGGAAATCAGTCAGAACAAAGAAAGAAATGCAACTCATCCAAAACGACTACTGACAAAAAAAGAAATGTTGTCACGAAGAAGTCTTTACAGTGACTGAGTTAGTGGGAAAAAAATGTCTTGTCAACTGCTATATACAAGGGAAGAGAACTCAAGTGCTTTGGATACTGGCTGCAGGTATCTGCAATCGATGAAACCTGGAAAGCTGACCATCTACCACTAATTGAGTTGAGGAACATTGCAGAGATAGTTGACTCGCTAACCCATTGCAGATTGAAGCCGCAAACGGCACAGATATGCCATATGTGGCTGGCTAGAAGTGACCATTAGACTGGTCGGCAGTGCTGAAGAATTTCATATTCCTATGCTCTCATGAGGGGCAACCAACAACCTGCCTATAATTGGCTTCAATGTAATTGAAGCTGGTGATTAACAGTCAAACAGGGCATGGAGTTGTTGAGGATGAAAGATTAATCAAGACTGTGAATAAGGCTTTCCCAAATTTAAAGAAAAAAAACAGCCAAATATTCATTCAGGCCGTGTGTGTTAGCGGACCAGTGAGTATTTAGTGAGAACCACTCACAGAGTGTGCATACCCGGTCATAGTATTAAGCAAGTCAGTGCAAAGTACATGCTAGCCTCTAAAAGAGGACACATGTTGATTTTTGAGCCTGATGACAACCCCAGTGGTCAGAGGGGCTGGAGTTTTGTGACACTCTAGTTCAGGTAAAGAAAGGAGGACCCCCACACATCATTCTCACAGTGCAAAATTCAACTGCCCATGATATTGGACTGCTAGTAAGGTAGTTATTGGCAGTGTAAACCAGTTGCATCTGTGTGTCCAGTTAGTGCAACTTGCACGCACACTCACCTGTTGACGTATGTAGCATAGAAACGGGACGTGTCAAAAGTCAGGAAAGGGAAGCAGACCTCTGGGATCCCCCAATAGATCTTAGCCACCTAAAGGAAGAGCAGAGACAACTAGTACGAGAGATGCTACAAGAAGAATCAAGTTGCTTTTCCAGGCAAGATAGTGATATAGGCTGTATTGAAAAGTTACAGCTTAAAATCACTTTGAAAGACCAAGAACCAGTGGCAAGGACTTACATGTCAGTTCCCAAGCCTCTCTATGAGGAAATGAAAGATTACTTGCTTGATTTAATGGCACAAGGGTGGATAGAGAAATCCCATTCCGCTTATGCTTCTCCGGTGGTTTGTGTAAGAAAGAAGTGTGGTTCTCTACGCCTATGTATCGACTATAGGGAATTAAATCGCAAATCACACCCCGACAGACAACCAATCCCCAGAGTTCAGGATGTGATGGACGGCCTTGGAGGTAACACCATGTTTTCTTTACTGGATCAAGGGAAAGCATACCACCAGGGGTTCATGGCAAAGGACAGCAAACACTTGACTGCTTTCGTGACCCCCTGGGGATTGTATGAATGGTCTAGGATACCCTTTGGGCTTATGAACGCCCGGCTGCCTTCCAACGCTGTATGGAGGAGTGCTGGAGGGCCTCCGGATAAGATCTGTATCCCTATTTAGACGATACCCTTTATTCAGTAAAACATTTGAGAGTCATTTGGTGTAGAGAGTACAAAGGCTGAGACAAAAGGGATAAAACTAAAACCCAGTAAGTGTGAGATGTTCAGAACTGAAATTCGTTACCTTGGAAGGATAGTGTCCTCTGAAGGAAATAAGGTGGATCCTGCCGACACTGCTGCCATAAGGATCCTGAAAGAAAGAAAACCAGAAACAGTTGGTGAGTTAAGACAGATGATGGGATTGTTAAGCTATTACCGTCAGTATGTAAGGATTTTTCCCGCATTGCTGGTCCCCTGTTGCATGAAAGGGACTGCCACGATTGCTGAGGAGACAAGTACTGAAAAGCTGCACCCGAAAAAGACACCCAGTAGGAGGGGAAATTCAAAAGTAGTGCCATCCCAGACCCGCATTGAGTGGACTGATACTCACCACAGATTCTTGAGAAATTGTAGATTGCTTGATCCAACCCCCAGTTCTTGCATTTCCAGAATTTTCTAAACCATTTGTTTTACACACAGATGCTCTAATAAAGGTCTCGGGGCTGTGTTGTATCAGATCAGCAAGGGAGGCTTCGCGTAATTGCCTATGGATCCCGGGCTTGTCAGTATCAGAGAAAAACTTCATATGCACTCGGGTAAACTAGAATTTCTTGCCTTAAATGGGCAATAACTGAGCGATTCCGATGATCTTTATTATGCCCCATTCTTCCTGTCTACAGTGACAATAATCCTTTGACGATATTCTGTCCACCGCAAAGTTAAATGCTACCAGTAGTAGATGGGTGGCCAACTAGCTGACTTTAACTTTACTATTAAGTACCGCCCTGGCAAAGAAAATACAGATGCTGACTTTTATCCAGGATGCCTGTAGATGCAGAAGCTCTGATGGATGAGTGCACGGAGGAAATTTCTTATGATGCGGTAGGCACAGCTATTCAGTCAGTGTGTACAGTCGAGGTAAATGCAGCGTGGTCCATGGCCATATCGGTTGAACGAGAATTTGTGCCTCAGGACACATCCATTTCATCATTGGCACCAGAACGATTAGACAACACCAGGAAGGTGACCCACATATTGGACCAGTGTTACAGTGTATAGTGTCGGGAGGAAAGCCATTACACCAGAAGCTGAAGGGTTTCAGTCGACAGAGTCGTTGTTTGGCCAGAGAATTTGACAAACTGGAAGTGGATGAACAAGGAGTGCTATGGAGAAAAACCACCCAAAAGAAACAATTGGTAGTACCTACCGAATTCAGACATACAGTTTTGAGGGAATTGCACAACCAAATGGGACACCAAGGCACTGACAGGACGTTATCTTTGATTAGAGACCGCTTCTTCTGGCCTTACATGCAGCATGAGACAGAACAGTATGTGATGAGTTGTGCATGCTTGAAACAAAAAAAAACCCAGCCGTGAAACTTGAACTGCTCTTGTAAGCATCACCACTTCCCAACCATTCGAACTGGTGTCAGTAGATTTTCTCCACTTTGATAAGTGTAGTGGTGGCTATGAGTATATTTTAGTGATTGTGGATCATTTCACGTGCTTTGTGCAAGCATACCCCACAACGACTAAGTCAGGCAAAGTCGTAGCAGAAAAAATATTCAATGATTACGCTCTCCGGTTTGGATTCCCGACACACATTCATCACGACCAAGGAGGTGAGTTCGAAAACCAACTCTTCTCGCACCTCAGTAAGCTCTGCAATGTGGCTGGCTCAAGAACTACCCTTATCACCCACAAGGAATGGCCAAGTAGAACGGTTTAACCGGACATTACTGCAGATGCTTAAAAGTCTCACAGACAAGGAAAAGACCAATTGGAAGAGTTCTCTGAACAAGCTGGTGTTTGCTTATAACTGTACACGTACGAAGTGACAGGCTTTTCTCCTTTCTACCTGTTGTATGGCCGCTCCCCGAGATTACCTGTCGACATGCTGTTCAATCTCCCTGCCGATACGGCTGAGGGCAGCCATCAAAATTATGCAGAAAAATGGAGACAAGGAATGCAAGAAGCATATGCTATTGCAAGAGAAAATGTAGCAAGGTGGCTCAGAGAAACAGAGAAATTATGATAGCAAAGTGAGGAGCACAGTACTGTATCCTGGTGACCGAGTGTTGGTCCGGAACCTGACCCCACGAGGAGGAACGGGAAACTAAGAAATCATTGGGAAGACACAGTTCATATTGTTGTCAGACAAGTGGGAAAAGAGTTGCCCATCTAAGAACTGAGACCTGAACAGGAAAGGGCAGATCGAGAGTCATGCATAGAAATTTGCTACTACCCTGCGATTGCTTACCATTAGAAATGGAGGGACTCCCACCTGTGAAACAAAGAAATACATTGATAGACCTGTTAAAGTGGGGAAAGATTCAGAGGGGGAAGTAGAAGAGGATGATGAGGATGATGTTACTTTGTGAAAATGTCACCAAGCTCAGTTCAGGTACCACACGCTGTGGCTGAATGTGAAGTGACTCCTCAGTTCGAAATGCCTGTAAATGAAACAACCAGCTTAAGAGAAATGAAAAGTCAGGACACACACACTAGTCACTCACCCGAGATGGAGGAGAATTTAGTCGATACACAGACAGAGGAAAATGTACCACCACACTCCATAGTACTCGGAACGGAAACAGAGCCTAGGCCTCAACGACCCAGCAGAACGTCGACCACCAAAGATCTTCAGATATGATAAAATTGGTTCTCCCTCCTGTTATGGTGTTACTGCACTGCCAGTTCAAACAGTACCTCAAGTGTGGACATATCAGTTGCCACTGCCCATCAACAGCTTGTCTATTCATATGGGATGTAAGTTGTTTCAGTGCTCTCTTGAAAGTTTAAAGGGACTTTTGAAACTTTGAAATCGAGTATTATTGCCTGTATTGTTGAACTACATGGACAAGTTGCACACTCCATTTCAGTGCTGTAGTATCTGAGTGTAAGAGCTAAAAGATTTCTGTTAAGGACATGGGACAAACCTGAGTGTCATTTCCATAGACATATGGACACTTGACACATACCTTACAGTCTGAAACCTGTGACATTACTGGGTTATTTAATGCCTACTGTCCGACCGAACAGTTGATCAATCCAATACTGGATACACCACATAACTAAAATTGAGGTATTGGGTTTATAATGTGGAAACAAAACTGAATCATCAAAAGAGTTCCAGTCTGTAACCAATATGTGTATGTTAGATTCCAATGATCTATTGTTGTTTCAACATGGACACAAAACTGAATGTATCAAAAGAGTTCCAGTCTGTAACCAGTAGGTATATGTTGGGCACTGATATATTGATTTCTGAATGAGGATGAATGTACCATTATAAATTCAATTTGTAACCAAATATTGTTTATTTTCAAGGAAATGGTAAAGTAGCTCTTAAAAAGATATTGATGTTGGGGACAACATCTAGTTTTGAGGGAGAGTATGTAACAGGGTAAAAGTGTAATTTTATTGTTTATTAATTTCACTGTTCATTAATTTCATTGACACAGACAGCACTGAGATTTGTTATTCATTGTTCATTGAATGCATTATTATGATGTTCCAGTAGAGGGCGCATATTAGCAACTAGTGGTGAGCACCCGTTTCCTTTTCTATTCACTCACAATACACTGATTGAGGGGAAACGCAACATGTGTTCGTGCTCATTTGTTATATGTTCCCTTTTCTAGGTAAGCACTTTAATAAATCTGATACTTATAAGAAGTATTAGTTAAATAATTGTTTGAAAACTTGTATTGTTGTTATAATGTACTTGAGTGGTAAAAAAGAGTGAGATTGAGCGACACTCTGAGCACGTGAGTAACTCCGATGCTATGCTGCTAATATTAGCGTGATTTATCACAGTAATTAACTTGAGTTGATGAAGCAACTATTTCAATGATGTTTATGCTGTAAGTCTGCTCATTGTGATGACACTGTCGATGGTTTGTCTCTAACATTCATTTCACTTTTGTGTTTAATCGCTCTTGAATTATTGGACTTCCTGTGCAATGGTTGGCCGAATTACCGCGTTTCTAAAAATATGTTAGACAGTATAGTGTCTCGTTATTGATTCGGTGTACATGTTTGGATTATAGTCTTTTGCCTTTACTAGTTAATGCTGTAATCTGTCGGTTAAAGGCAAAGGAGATTCATTCATGTAGAGGTCATGTAATGTTATTGTATAAGTGTAGGTTATGATTTCTCATTTCATGTTGTGTAGGTTGAACTTTTTTTTTTTTTTTTCTATTACTAAATACACTGATTGAGGGAAACGCAACTGCTCGTTCGTGCTCATTTGTTATATGTTCCCTTTTCTAGTGTGTGTGTGTACATTGACACAAAATAAATGAGGAAAGCATGGGTGAGATTGACACTGGGAAATGTCACAAAAAATGATAAAGTATTTTTTCCTACTATGGTAAGGTCTGTGTAATGTTCAATAATATGTTGAAAAAATGTCACTTCTGCTCTTTGTCCCGTTTAAAGCCATTCAAACAGGCTGATAGTTTAAAGCACAGGGTGTCGGAACTCTGTCTTTCAACAGCTCTGTTTTTTTGTGTTCAAACCACTGATCAGTAGTTCAAACGCCACCTCATGGTAACAATGCTCAGCTATGGGAACAGATCTATTTAAATGCCCTGTTGTAATCATGACGATGCAGAATGCAGAATTAGGGTAAACAAAGGTAAGGTAGGTTTAAGGTGATCCTATATTTTAAAAAAGGCAAAATTAAATGTACACTGAAAAACATTTGGAGTGAAGTTTACTTGAAAAAAGCTAGGCAAGGTTTTCCACTCAGGAAATGTTAGTAAATTGATCAGAACTGTCCAAGTAAATGCTAAACCCATGTATAAGTAGTTTTTACTAGAAATTCCCAAGTACGGGGTCAAGTAAATTTTACTCATCCTTTGTTTGTAAGTTTTATTTAAGTAATGCTTCTAAATATACTTAATATTTCTTAACAAGAGTCCTAGTTATCTTTTCCTCAGTAGTCTTTACTTGTTTGTTTTTTGTAAATATTACTTGAAATCATATGAGGTATTAATATGTGTTAAGTAAAATGTATTAGGGATGGGCATTTCTGATCATATTTCATTTCGAGTACTGGACAGGTTTGAAAAACGAGTAATCGATTAATTGGGGGTGGGGCGTGTCCCCCATACCATGGTGACAATGAAAATATTTTAATTACAACACTGATACGAAAATTTATGTTAATAAAACTATAAGATTGAGTAAATAATTAAATCGACACAGTGAATTTTTAATAATCTAACAATCAATGTTTTTAAAACAAAGTAAACATTTAAAAGAAATATCAGCGTGAGATGAAACGTCATCTCTGCCCTGTCACATTTCTGTCTGTCAGTGTCTGACGGTAAAGTCTCTTATGCTCGTCTGACAAGTCTGTCTGATAGTAGTGGTCTCACCTGACATTTTGTCTCCAAATATACTGGTGCGGAGCAGGGTGAGCGTTTTTAATCCATTCAATTTCGTATGAACTTCAGCTCACCCCCATCCTCCTAAGTCCGGCCCTGGTGAGAACCGATGAGCTAATGATAGTGCGCATGCGTGATTCACCGTGAGACTACAGAACAGTGTGGACAACTGATGCTGTGCTAATGTTACGAGCGCATGTGAACCGAGGACTTAAAATATATGGAGCAATCTGGCAAAGCGTAAGTTTATTTAATAACACAAATCGTATTGAATTATGCATGGATCATATAGTTTCTGTAAAATGCTGATGAAGATTAATTATTCACTTTTTATCTTTAAGCCTTAAAATGTCATAGTTTTCTGCACTTCACTGTGCCTATTTGGGTGCTTTAGTTGCAAAACGTATATGTAAGAAACGTGTCAGATCATGACGTGATGTGTTAATGTAACAGGGTAAAAGTGTAATTTTATTGTTTATTAATTTCACTGTTCATTAATTTGATTGACACAGACAGCACTGTTCATTGAATGCATTATTATGATGTTCCAGTAGAGGGCGCATATTAGCAACTAGTGGTGAGCACCCGTTTCCTTTTCTATCACTCACAATACACTGATTGAGGGAAACGCAACATGTGTTCGTGCTCATTTATTATATGTTCCCTTTTCTAGTGTGTGTGTATATACATTTGGAGGCTCCGCTGGGATGGTTGGAGCGAGGATGGTGTCCTGCATCAGAGGGGAGCATCTTCCATCAACTATCCTGTAGAATTCACCTAGGTGACAGGTAGAACAGCGCATTGACTACGAAAGTGGTGAGAGCTCAGTCCTGGAAGGAGTGCATCCTGAGGTGCTGTGTCCACTAGGGAGGCAACTACAACTAGGCAAGGCAAAACACACACTCATAGCCCTGCTCACTGCTCATCTGTCAGGATGGAGTCTGAGGTTGAGAATCTGCGATTTGAGGTTAAAGGATTGTTGTTTCAACTTACTATTGAACAGCTGATACAAGTGAGTGACTTTTTGGACATTTCAGGGATTAATCAAGAAAAGGTTGCTAATGAAAGTCGAGGTTTCCTTGTTTCACACATCAGTCAGTATGTTGACCGTGAAGGAGTAACTGAACTCGAAGACGAAGGCATGGCAGAACTGTTAAGTTTGTTAGACTTTGTTAAAAGAATATTGACGCTCAGAGTAGAAGACAAAGAGAAAAAAATGAAAGCAGATGATGAACAGACCAAACTAACAAGAGAATTGGAGAGCTTAAAACTAGCAGTTCAACAGAAGGAATGTGAAATGTGGGAACTGGCAGCAAGGAAAACGGAAAATAGGGGCAGCGGTGAAACACTACAAAGAAACCCCCAAGCAACTGCAATGAATAGCTTGACATGGCATAAAGACTATGAAATCTCAGGGCAAATTGGTGAACCGGGACAGAAAGATCGACTCACCTTCTCCAGCCTAGCCCGCCAGATTGAAAATGGCCTCAGCAAGGGATATTTTGAAGCAGACATAGTTGATGCTGTTATCCGAGCTATTGTTCCAGGTCTACAACTACGGAGCTACCTTGAAGGCAAAAGTGATCTGTCCCTGCCAAAGCTTAGGCGAATTCTTCGATCACATTATCAGGAACATAGTGCAACAGAGCTTTATAAACAGCTTACCACCGAAGTGCAGAGCAGTAAAGAAACTCCCCAGAACTTTCTAATTCGAGCAATGGACTTGAGACAGAAAATATTGTTTGCGTCACAAGAGGCAGAGTCGAGTCTAAAATATGATCCTGTTCTCGTACAGAGCATGTTTATGCACACTATACTTACAGGTCTGCAGAATGATAACATCAAAAGTGACCTCCAGCCCTACCTGTTGAATCCTACCACCTCAGATGAGTTACTACTAGAGAGACTTAACATAGCATGTAGCTACGAAAAAGAGAGGCAAGATAAGAGGCGACAAACACCACAGCGGCAAGCAGGTACAGTATGCATGTTGTACAGTCTAAAGATGCCAGTGGAGATGGAAAGCAAAAAGCACAGCAGCAAATTGTATCCCTGCCCCCAGATATTTTGTCAGAATTAAAAGGGCTGAAAGCAGATATGGTAATGTTAAAAGAGCTCAAAACTGAGGTAGCACAGATCAGAGAGACCGTCCAAAAATCACATCATTTTACGGGATGGAACTTCCCTGCCAGTAGAGAAATTAACAATGAGACAGCTCACCACCCACTAGCAAATGCTCAACCGACACCCACCCCTTGGAATAGTTCAAGACGAGTCATGTTACCAGCTCAGTTCCAGCAGAGGTTCGCACCACAGAGATACCCTATTCCACGTCCTCGACCCAGGTGTTTGGGTTGCCAGCAGCGAGGGGAAGAGTATTGTCAACATTGCTACCGATGTGGGAGTAGTGAACACTTTCGTGCTGGTTGCAGGGCATACCAAGAAAAGCCTGATATGAGGAGAGGGGCTCCTTTAAACATGGATCAGCTGCCCCCGGGGGACAGGGTGTAGCTGAAATGGCCAAAGTGTCCCACCGAAGCATCTACAAGAAGAAAAAGGGAAATCAGTCAGAACAAAGAAAGAAATGCAACTCATCCAAAACGACTACTGACAAAAAAAGAAATGTTGTCACGAAGAAGTCTTTTACAGTGACTGAGTTAGTGGGAAAAAAATGTCTTGTCAACTGCTATATACAAGGGAAGAGAACTCAAGTGCTTTAGGATACTGGCTCGCAGGTATCTGCAATCGATGAAACCTGGAAAGCTGACCATCTACCACTAATTGAGTTGAGGAACATTGCAGAGATAGTTGACTCGGCTAACCCATTGCAGATTGAAGCCGCAAACGGCACAGATATGCCATATGTAGGCTGGCTAGAAGTGACCATTAGACTGGTCGGCAGTGCTGAAGAATTTCATATTCCTATGCTCATCATGAGGGGCAACCAACAACCTCGCCCTATAATTGGCTTCAATGTAATTGAACGACTGGTGATTAACAGTCAAACAGGGCATGGAGTTGTTGAGGATGAAAGATTAATCAAGACTGTGAATAAGGCTTTCCCAAATTTAAAGAAAAAAACAGCCAAAGTATTCATTCAGGCCGTGTGTGTTAAGCGGACCAGTGAGTATTTAGTGAGAACCACTCACAGAGTGTGCATACCCGGTCATAGTATTAAGCAAGTACAGTGCAAAGTACATGCTGAGCCTCTAAAAGAGGACACCATGTTGATTTTTGAGCCTGATGACAACCCCCAGTGGTCAGAGGGGCTGGAGTTTTGTGACACTCTAGTTCAGGTAAAGAAAGGAGGACCCCCACACATCATTCTCACAGTGCAAAATTCAACTGCCCATGATATTGGACTGGCTAGTAAGGTAGTTATTGGCAGTGTAAAACCAGTTGCATCTGTGTGTCCAGTTAGTGCAACTTCGCACGCACACTCACCTGTTGACGTATGTAGCATAGAAACGGGACGTGTCAAAAGTCAGGAAAGGGAAGCAGACCTCTGGGATCCCCCAATAGATCTTAGCCACCTAAAGGAAGAGCAGAGACAACTAGTACGAGAGATGCTACAAGAAGAATCAAGTTGCTTTTCCAGGCAAGATAGTGATATAGGCTGTATTGAAAAGTTACAGCTTAAAATCACTTTGAAAGACCAAGAACCAGTGGCAAGGACTTACATGTCAGTTCCCAAGCCTCTCTATGAGGAAATGAAAGATTACTTGCTTGATTTAATGGCACAAGGGTGGATAGAGAAATCCCATTCCGCTTATGCTTCTCCGGTGGTTTGTGTAAGAAAGAAGTGTGGTTCTCTACGCCTATGTATCGACTATAGGGAATTAAATCGCAAATCACACCCCGACAGACAACCAATCCCCAGAGTTCAGGATGTGATGGACGGCCTTGGAGGTAACACCATGTTTTCTTTACTGGATCAAGGGAAAGCATACCACCAGGGGTTCATGGCAAAGGACAGCAAACACTTGACTGCTTTCGTGACCCCCTGGGGATTGTATGAATGGTCTAGGATACCCTTTGGGCTTATGAACGCTCCGGCTGCCTTCCAACGCTGTATGGAGGAGTGTCTGGAGGGCCTCCGTGATAAGATCTGTATCCCATATTTAGACGATACCCTTGTATTCAGTAAAACATTTGAGAGTCATGTTGAGGACAAAGGCTGAGACAAAATGGGATAAAACTAAAACCCAGTAAGTGTGAGATGTTCAGAACTGAAATTCGTTACCTTGGAAGGATAGTGTCCTCTGAAGGAAATAAGGTGGATCCTGCCGACACTGCTGCCATAAGGATCCTGAAAGAAAGAAAACCAGAAACAGTTGGTGAGTTAAGACAGATGATGGGATTGTTAAGCTATTACCGTCAGTATGTGAAGGATTTTTCCCGCATTGCTGGTCCCCTGTGGCATGAAAGGGACTGCCACGATTGCTGAGGAGACAAGTACTGAAAGCTGCACCCAAAAAGGACACCCAGTAGGAGGGGAAATTCAAAAGTAGTGCCATCCCAGACCCGCATAGTAGTACTCACCACCAGATTCTTGAGAAATTGGTAGATTGCTTGATCCAACCCCCAGTTCTTGCATTTCCAGAATTTTCTAAACCATTTGTTTTACACACAGATGCGTCTAATAAAGGTCTCGGGGCTGTGTTGTATCAGTATCAGCAGGAGAGGCTTCGCGTAATTGCCTATGGATCCCGGGCGTTGTCAGTATCAGAGAAAAACTATCATATGCACTCGGGTAAACTAGAATTTCTTGCACTTAAATGGGCAATAACTGAGCGATTCCGAGACTCTTTATTATGCCCCATTCTTCACTGTCTACAGTGACAATAATCCTTTGACGTATATTCTGTCCACCGCAAAGTTAAATGCTACCAGTAGTAGATGGGTGGCCAAACTAGCTGACTTTAACTTTACTATTAAGTACCGCCCTGGCAAAGAAAATACAGATGCTGACTTTTAATCCAGGATGCCTGTAGATGCAGAAGCTCTGATGGATGAGTGCACGGAGGAAATTTCTTATGATGCGGTAGGCACAGCTATTCAGTCAGTGAATGTACAGTCCGAGGTAAATGCAGCGTGGTCCATGGCCATATCGGTTGAACGAGAATTTGTGCCTCAGGACACATCCATTTCATCATTGGCACCAGAACAGATTAGACAACACCAGGAAGGTGACCCACATATTGGACCAGTGTTACAGTGTATAGTGTCGGGAGGAAAGCCATTACACCAGAAGCTGAAGGGTTTCAGTCGACAGAGTCGTTGTTTGGCCAGAGAATTTGACAAACTGGAAGTGGATGAACAAGGAGTGCTATGGAGAAAAACCACCCAAAAGAAACAATTGGTAGTACCTACCGAATTCAGACATACAGTTTTGAGGGAATTGCACAACCAAATGGGACACCAAGGCACTGACAGGACGTTATCTTTGATTAGAGACCGCTTCTTCTGGCCTTACATGCAGCATGAGACAGAACAGTATGTGATGAGTTGTGCATGCTTGAAACAAAAAAAAACCCAGCCGTGAAACTTGAACTGCTCTTGTAAGCATCACCACTTCCCAACCATTCGAACTGGTGTCAGTAGATTTTCTCCACTTTGATAAGTGTAGTGGTGGCTATGAGTATATTTTAGTGATTGTGGATCATTTCACGTGCTTTGTGCAAGCATACCCCACAACGACTAAGTCAGGCAAAGTCGTAGCAGAAAAAATATTCAATGATTACGCTCTCCGGTTTGGATTCCCGACACACATTCATCACGACCAAGGAGGTGAGTTCGAAAACCAACTCTTCTCGCACCTCAGTAAGCTCTGCAATGTGGCTGGCTCAAGAACTACCCATTATCACCCACAAGGAAATGGCCAAGTAGAACGGTTTAACCGGACATTACTGCAGATGCTTAAAAGTCTCACAGACAAGGAAAAGACCAATTGGAAGAGTTCTCTGAACAAGCTGGTGTTTGCTTATAACTGTACACGTACAGAAGTGACAGGCTTTTCTCCTTTCTACCTGTTGTATGGCCGCTCCCCGAGATTACCTGTCGACATGCTGTTCAATCTCCCTGCCGATACGGCTGAGGGCAGCCATCAAAATTATGCAGAAAAATGGAGACAAGGAATGCAAGAAGCATATGCTATTGCAAGAGAAAATGTATGCAAGGTGGCTCAGAGAAACAAGAGAAATTATGATAGCAAAGTGAGGAGCACAGTACTGTATCCTGGTGACCGAGTGTTGGTCCGGAACCTGACCCCACGAGGAGGAACGGAAAAACTAAGAAATCATTGGGAAGACACAGTTCATATTGTTGTCAGACAAGTGGGAAAAGAGTTGCCCATCTATGAACTGAGACCTGAACAGGGAAAGGACAGATCGAGAGTCATGCATAGAAATTTGCTACTACCCTGCGATTGCTTACCATTAGAAATGGAGGGACTCCCACCTGTGAAACAAAAGAAATACATTGATAGACCTGTTAAAGTGGGGAAAGATTCAGAGGGGGAAGTAGAAGAGGATGATGAGGATGATGGTTACTTTGTGAAAATGTCACCTGAAGTCTCAGTTCAGGTACCACACGCTGTGGCTGAATGTGAAGTGACTCCTCAGTTCGAAATGCCTGTAAATGAAACAACACAGCTTAAGAGAAATGAAAACTGTCAGGACACACACACTAGTCACTCACCCGAGATGGAGGAGAATTTAGTCGATACACAGACAGAGGAAAATGTACCACCACACTCCATAAGTACTCTGGAACAGGAAACAGAGCCTAGGCCTCAACGACCCCAGCAAGAACGTCGACCACCAAAGATCTTCAGATATGATAAAATTGGTTCTCCCTCCTGTTATGGTGTTACTGCACTGCCAGTTCAAACAGTACCTCAAGTGTGGACATATCAGTTGCCACTGCCCAATCAACAGCTTGTCTATTCATATGGGATGTAAGTTGTTTCAGTGCTCTCTTGAAGTTTAAAGGGACTTTTGAAACTTTGAAATCGAGTATTATTGCCTGTTATTGTTGAACTACATGGACAAGTTGCACACTCCATTTCAGTGCTGTAGTACTGAGTGTAAGAGCTAAATAGATTTCTGTTAAGGACATGGGACAAACCTGAGTGTCATTTCACATAGACATATGGACACTTGACACATACCTTACAGTCTGAAACCTGTGACATTACTGGGCTTATTTAATGCCTACTGTCCGACCGAACAGTTGATCAATCCAATACTGGATACACCACATGAACTAAAATTGAGGTATTGGGTTTATAATATGGACACAAAACTGAATGTATCAAAAGAGTTCCAGTCTGTAACCAGTAGGTATATGTTGGCTTGCACTGATATATTGATTTCTGAATGAGGATGAATGTACCATTATAAATTACAATTTGTAACCAGAATATTGTTTATTTTCAAGGAAATGGTAAAGTAGCTCTTAAAAAGATATTGATGTTGGGGACAACATCTAGTTTTGAGGGAGAGTATGTAACAGGGTAAAAGTGTAATTTTATTGTTTATTAATTTCACTGTTCATTAATTTCATTGACACAGACAGCACTGAGATTTGTTATTCATTGTTCATTGAATGCATTATTATGATGTTCCAGTAGAGGGCGCATATTAGCAACTAGTGGTGAGCACCCGTTTCCTTTTCTATTACTCACAATACACTGATTGAGGGGAACGCAACATGTGTTCGTGCTCATTTGTTATATGTTCCCTTTTCTAGGTAAGCCCTTTAAAATCTGATACTTATAAGAGTATTAGTTAAATAATTGTTTGAAAACTTGTATTGTTGTTATAATGTACTTGAGTGGTAAAAAAGAGTGAGATTGAGCGACACTCTGAGCACGTGAGTAACTCCGATGCTATGCTGCTAATATTAGCGTGATTTATACACAGTAATTAATCTTGATGGTTGATGAAGCAACTATTTCAATGATGTTTATGCTGTAAGTCTGCTCATTGTGATGACACTGTCGATGGCTTTGTCTCTAACATTCATTCTCACTTTTGTGTTTATATCGCTCTTGAATATATTGAGACTTCCTGTGCAATGGTTGGCGCGAATTACCGCGTTTCTAAAAATATGTTAGACAGTAGTAGTGTCTCGTTATTGATTCGGTGTACATGTTTGGATTATAGTCTTTTGCCTTTACTAGTTAATGCTTGTAATCTGTTCGGTTAAAGGCAAAGGAAGATTCATTCATGTAGAGGTCATGTAATGTTATTGTATAATGTGTAGGTTAAGTATTTCGTCATTGTCATGTTGTGTATGGTTGTTAACTTGTAAACTTGTTATTTTTCCTTTTCTATTACTCACAATACACTGATTGAGGGAAACGCAACATGTGTTCGTGCTCATTTGTTATATGTTCCCTTTTCTAGTGTGTGTGTGTACATTGACACAAAATAAATGAGGAAAGCATGGGTGAGATTGACACTGGGAAATGTCACAAAAAATGATAAAGTATTTTTTCCTACTATGGTAAGGTCTGTGTAATGTTCAATAATATGTTGAAAAAATGTCACTTCTGCTCTTTGTCCCGTTTAAAGCCATTCAAACAGGCTGATAGTTTAAAGCACAGGGTGTCGGAACTCTGTCTTTCAACAGCTCTGTTTTTTTGTGTTCAAACCACTGATCAGTAGTTCAAACGCCACCTCATGGTAACAATGCTCAGCTATGGGAACAGATCTATTTAAATGCCCTGTTGTAATCATGACGATGCAGAATGCAGAATTAGGGTAAACAAAGGTAAGGTAGGTTTAAGGTGATCCTATATTTTAAAAAAGGCAAAATTAAATGTACACTGAAAAACATTTGGAGTGAAGTTTACTTGAAAAAAGCTAGGCAAGGTTTTCCACTCAGGAAATGTTAGTAAATTGATCAGAACTGTCCAAGTAAATGCTAAACCCATGTATAAGTAGTTTTTACTAGAAATTCCCAAGTACGGGGTCAAGTAAATTTTACTCATCCTTTGTTTGTAAGTTTTATTTAAGTAATGCTTCTAAATATACTTAATATTTCTTAACAAGAGTCCTAGTTATCTTTTCCTCAGTAGTCTTTACTTGTTTGTTTTTTGTAAATATTACTTGAAATCATATGAGGTATTAATATGTGTTAAGTAAAATGTATTAGGGATGGGCATTTCTGATCATATTTCATTTCGAGTACTGGACAGGTTTGAAAAACGAGTAATCGATTAATTGGGGGTGGGGCGTGTCCCCCATACCATGGTGACAATGAAAATATTTTAATTACAACACTGATACGAAAATTTATGTTAATAAAACTATAAGATTGAGTAAATAATTAAATCGACACAGTGAATTTTTAATAATCTAACAATCAATGTTTTTAAAACAAAGTAAACATTTAAAAGAAATATCAGCGTGAGATGAAACGTCATCTCTGCCCTGTCACATTTCTGTCTGTCAGTGTCTGACGGTAAAGTCTCTTATGCTCGTCTGACAAGTCTGTCTGATAGTAGTGGTCTCACCTGACATTTTGTCTCCAAATATACTGGTGCGGAGCAGGGTGAGCGTTTTTAATCCATTCAATTTCATATGAACTTCAGCACACGTTCAAGTGACGCTCGAGGAGAAGAGGAATACTCGCTTTGCTCCGCGAGCGCAACGCGAGCTCAGCTTCCATGGGAATGGATTGAAAATGCTCGCCCTGCCCGCGAGCGGCGCGAATACAACAAACAGAAATTCTGTGCACACTGGATGCAGCGCAAAGAGACGCAACAAACGTCCAGTTTCTTTTTGCTTTCGCCATGTTGCATCGCGCCGCTCGCGTGAGGTGTAACGTTAGACAGAGTGTAAGATGATAACGGATCAAACTTGTAGTAGATTTGTATGTTTTGTATGCTGCTTGGCGCCGTACATTTTGCACTAGACTGTATTTTCGTCAGGTTTATCAAAGTGCAACCAAGCATCGCTGTGCGCTTTCAATATGCCCTTCTGTGCTCCGGACTTGACTCTGGACCGCAAACTCTCGCAACGCAACAATCAAATTTCTGGGCACAACCCGAAATGCCAGCATAACCAATCAGAAAGAAAGAAAATAATTAAAAACTGTATTTAAACAACCAATCGATCATCGTTTTCACTATCGATCGTCGCTGTCGCGTTCGAGTACTCGAGTAATCGAGTACTCGTGCCCATCCCTAAAATGTATCTGAAGACCAAAAACGCTGACAGGTATTTCACAAAAATACTTTTATTCAGTGTTTGAATTCAAATATTTAACAGCTTATTTAAAAAACAGAGAAACAAATAAAAAAGGTAATCAAATAAATCAATTCAGATCCATTAAACCACCTTCACATTTCCTCTGGCATCAGTTAAAAATGTTTTATTGGTGAGAATGGTGAGTCCAATACCTGTGGAACAGATGAACATGGATGTTAATGCCACAATTAGATTATTTGTCATTAATAATTCAAATGAACTTATTGACCTTAATGCATTGAACATAGGCTAACGTTATACCAATTTTTAAACGTTAGAACAAATTAGTTCAAGATCCACCATCTGTAACAACAACGCCAGTTCAGAGCTAGCGAAGGCAGAGTTAGCTAAGGGTAAGTTAACACAGTAGGCTACTGCAAGTTTATCAATATCATATTGGTTATATACGGAGCATAAACTTGATTTAACTTTATGAATATGCATTACATGGTTAAGTTATTTGTCTAAGTTACGTAATGTTAGACATACGAGACTTGACACTACGTTTAGCAAACTGAACACTGTCAACATATTAATAGCTTAATTTAGCATCACGTTAATTCTATTATCCATGTGCATAATAAAAAACAACCGCGTTTGCAAACGTTGTCCAGAAATGTTAGCAATACCGAGACTCAATAACTCAACTCAACTCAACTTTATTTATATAGCGCTTTTACAATTTTCATTGTTACAAAGCAGCTGCACATGAGACACATTGACTACAAGCAAAACAATCAAAGTTGTACCTGCAAAAACAAGAAAAGGTTGAAAACACAGAAGACAGACACACCCACACACAAAACACTCCACACACAGAACACGCACACGCACCAACACACACAGACACAGAGACACACACACACACGGATGCGCACGCACACACACACAACACACACACACGTACGCACACAGACAAGTACGCACACACACACACGCTCAGTGAGAGCACACATTTAGGATATTTAGGATAAAGGAGAGAGAAGCACAGGTCAAATATAACAGATAATAAATTCCTATATGCAATATTAATTAAGTAAAACTTTAAAATTCTAAAGCAGCCCCCCCGGTCAGGCAGATAGTGCAAAAACAGTATGCAAACGGTGGCGAGGAACCCAAAACTCTAATCGAGAAAAAAAACCTCAGGAGAACCCAGGCCCAACCAGGGGATTCCAGTTCCCCTCTGGCAAAAGCTGCTGCCTCTGCACAAGCTCCAGAGAACTTGCACAACAAGGCTAAATAAAATAAATAAACTTAATAATAAAATAAATTATAGTTTAAGATTATCATTAATAATCTAATAGCATTTGAAGTTTTGTGGTGAAGACATGTCAAGAGACCGCGTCCTTCTTTATCCAGCTCTATCATCTCAGCTCTTGTCAGGTCCCCACTTCCCATTCTCCGCTCTACCATCAGGTCAGGCCATGAACTGCATCCTGCTCGCTGTGGTAACCTTGGAACAATGAGACAAGACTGGCTGAGAGTAGAGTACTGTTCTGTACTCTTTGATGCAACAAGTACATCAGTTGTGTTTTTGGTTCCGGTTGATCTAACTAATGCAGCCTAAACCCTCTGAAGATTTATATTATGGAAGAGTAGTGTATGCAAGATTAAAAAGATGCGTCTTTAGTCTAGATTTAAACTGACAGAGTGTGTCTGCCTCCCGGACAGTGCAGGGAAGACTATTCCAAAGTTTAGGCGCTAGATAGGAAAAGGATCTACCACCTGCACTTGATTTTGAAATTCTAGGTATTACCAACTGACAGGACGCCTGAGAGCGTAATGCACGTGAAGGACTGTAATACAAAAGGAGTTCATTCAAGTACTGAGGAGCTAAACCATGTAAGGCTTTATAGGTAATAAGCAAGATTTTAAAGTTAACGCGATGCTTTATAGGTAACCAGTGCAAGGTTGACAGAACCGGGCTAATATGTTCATACTTTTTTGTACGTGTAAGAACTCGAGCTGCTGCGTTTTGGACCAATTGGAGTTTTTGTAATAAGCCTGCAGGGCAACCACCTAACAGTGCATTACAGTAATCTAGTCTTGATGTCATGAATGCATGAATTAACTGAAGAACTCGAACTCAAACAAACCAGCGAAAATAAAGTTTATTAACTAGGGCTGTCACGATTATTAAATAATCGTCTCATCGCGATTGTTTGACCTCATCGCGATGGTTTCAGATCATCGCAATTATTGCACATCTCTATAGAAGACACTAGGGGGAGCTGTAGTGCATCTGCATATTGCATATTTTAGTGTATATATTGTTACTAAAGCATGGTAATACTTGTAAAATGTACCACCACAACACAGTCACTTAAAAAAAAAAAAACATATACAAATTACCTGCAGTACAATTTAATATTATTTAAGTAAATCTCAGTGTGAAAACCAGTCTACCAAAATTTCATTAACACACAAGTAATATTTTACTGTAGTCTTGCAAGTGAGAAAAAAACAGACTAGAAGCTTTTCTATGACTGATAGTATTGTAATGGTGGCTTCAATTCACACCTGATCAATTTACTTCATTTACAAGTATTTGGTGGTTGTATTATTGACAGGTAAAAGCCTAAACCTTAAATATATGATGACCCAATTTTTTCCGATGTATTTCCAAGAAAAAAACATAGTCTTGTATTCAGAACAATATGGTCATTTCAATCGCTGAATCAAAAATGAATGAGAATTAAATGTCAAAGCTCAAAAACAGACAATTAATCGCCATAATCGCAATGATTTATTAGACAATTAATCGTCAATCAAATTTCATAATCGTGACAGCCCTATTATTAACGCTGCACTATGCTGCAAGTTACTACATGAATTAAAAAGAAAACATTTAATGACTTACCATAGTTTAATCCCCTCAGGCACTTTAAAAAATGTTTCGATGCGCAAGCTTTCCTCAGGCTCTTCGCGCCAGTTCTAATGTCCGAAGTGCGCACGCGCAGCTATTATATGGCTGTGTGGAGTATAATTTACTTGCGTTCATCAGTTTAATACATCGCTTAATTTAATGACAAAACACCAAGTAAATATTACTTGGCATTTTCATTTAAATTTACTTGTGTATTAGAGCACAAATAATTACAAAGGAACCTCAAGTAACACATTGAATTAAACGCGACATTTTAAAGTAGAAAGACAAAATACAACCTGCTTGTAAAACATACTCGAGTAATGCTAGCTTTATTTACAAACTCAAAAAATCATTTTTTACAGTGTATAAGGATTTTTGAAAGTCACTTTAGAACTATCGTTATTTGCAATTGAAATGCCTTTTATGTAACCTTTACTATAATATATATAAAAATTGTTCATTGCATTTTAATTATGATTTAAATTATGATATTCTTTATAATACACAAATGACATCTGCACGTCAGTGGGGTTATTGACATTTTTGCCTTTTCATAAAGAATAGGATAAACAATACAACTGAATGTGGCAAATATAAGTAATACAAGTAATGTTCTATGAACATGGTGTCAGTGTTGTATAAAATGTCAGTGTTGTATTTGTTACAAAAATGACACAGACAATTAGGTTTCTATAGGATCAGAATCAAACTATTGAATTCCTAGCAATATTGAAAAAATAGCCAACCTGGGATATTATTCTCAAAGGATTAAATTATAAAAAACAAGATCTAAAAGCAGAGCACAAAGGATTATAGATTATATGTGTGTAAAATTCAGTTATTCATTCAGTCATTCATTAATTTTTCCCCCAATAATCCCAATAATCCAAGACAAATGTTACAACAACAGCAACATTTCTTAAGAACCTTTAATAAATATGCATAGCTTTCATAACATGTAGCTATTATTGTAAATGCAATCCATTGACTGATTGTATTTTACTTTAGTAAATGAAATAAATCAGTAGTGTGTGAAGTTGTCATATTTTTAAACATTTATTTTTATATCCAGAGCATTTAAAATCATGAACTGTCAGGAAAAACGTTCTAGACAATTCAGGCACAACTCATTATCATTTTCACAGTTATTCACCCAATTAGTAAAACATGCCATGTCATTTAAGTCCCATTCAGCATTTGTCACACCATACCCAGCTTTCTATTTTTATAGTGTAAACTGACTGGCTGTAGCTTTCAATGTGTTGGTTTACTATTAGTTTTAATATACCTACTCCTGGTAAGTAGGGAAGGTAAGTTAAAATGACCAAGCAATTTATTTCATAGCATTGTAAAATGCCACTGAATACTACATGCATATAATGCAGGTTGACACTACTAGAAATAATGTTATTAACCATTTTTAGGTCATTCTATTTTATTGATCTTCAAAAAAAGGTTAAAATATTTGGACTGTTTGCAATGTTGTAACTTGCACTCAATATATTACTATTAAATCTGTAGTTATATTAAGGGATTTATTCAATTTTAAAAAATTGGCCCCACTTGAAAACTTGGAAAAGATAGGTATGACTATAAACTCTCGATTTCACAAATATCTGTTGCTTGCACCTGTTTCCTTCACGATCTACACATAACAAATGCACATCCAAAATATGTTTTTCTTTCACTATTCCCACAAACTGTGAATCATCCTTCAACTTTATTTTTATTTATTTTTATTAATCAAAATGGACAAACTTCTATTCTTCTTTAAACACAGTGGTTTAATCGTTGTCTACAGTTGTATACAGTGTTCATAATGTTCTAGAGATTATAGGTGTCCAAAGTCGGTCCTGCAGACTTTAGCTCTTCAACCCAAATCAAACACACCTGAACCAGCTAATCAAGCCGTGTGTCAATCAGCTCCCTTGTTCCCGATATCATGAATCAGTACATCATGTACACAGGTCCAGGCACTGGTCCCTGGCTCCCTTCTCATTTGGACACTGTTCACTTATTTTAATTCACAGCTGGTATTAATCAACAACCGGCAAAACCGACATATCTGTGACTTCATTTTTTAAATACTGGTTGAAGTACATTTGAGAAACACTTTCATTATTCTGTTACATATCAGTGCACAAATTTGGTTGATTATTAAATTTAACTGTTGTGTTGCCTTCCTGTCTAGCAACGTTTGTTTATACATAACATAAAATTATCGTGTTTCATGAAGTTCATTAAGTTGGCTCCTGCGATTTCGGTTAAGCATCTTCAAAACTTGTCACGTGATTCCCGGTAAGGGAAAATAGGGAGCGTCGATGCTCCTTGGTTTTTGCGGTGCATTGTGGGATTTTTTAGAGAAAGAACGTTTCAGTGCACTAGAAGGATTTTGCAAATGAGACAGCCCTTAAAATGGCTGACTCACTGGTCAGTGCCCTGACTACTGAACAAGGGAGCTGATTGAGACACAGGCAAGGTCTCACTAGGCAGACTAGAAACTTCCAGACAGATGTGTTGAGCCAAGTTGAAGCTAAACTCTACAGGACACTGGCTCTCCACTGACTTTAGAACCCCCATTCTAGACTGATTCAAAATTTTGAGATTGTCACGAACTGACACTTAATTTTGACATTTCTGAGAAAAAAAGTTATTTTAACAAATATTAAGTTGAACATTTTACAGTTGGCTAATTAACCATTGTCCCTAATCTCAATGCTTAGGCCTATATACTAACTGGTGCTGATGATACAGAGCTGGCCCTCGACTCCCGTGTTTTGCGTGTGGGGACGGTAACGACACAACAGGAAATACCAACTGTAGCTTCTGGCAATTCATCATCCTCAGTCCATTCATTGATATCAGGATTATAGACCTGAATGCATTTTTTATACTTTTTCTCAACCTCATTCCAACCACCCAGGAGGTAAATCTTGTTATTCAAGGTGGCAGTGCCTGCTGTGCTCACCCCTGAGAGCAAGGGGGCAACATAGCTCCACTGGCCAGAGTAAGGGTTATAACATTCAACTGGAAAGACATCCACCCTCTCACCGCGTCCACCCAGTTGGCTGCCACCAAGAACATATGCACGATCTCCGACGGTCACTGAGCAGTGCCATCCTCTTGGGGTGCTTAGACTATTCTTGTCCTGCCAGGTGTCAGTGGACGGATCATAAGAACATACGGCACGTGAGTAGGCATTGTTAATGTAACCACCAGTCACCAAGATCTTGCCATCAATAATTGTGCTGGCATGGCAACATCTAGGGACGTCCATTGCTGCTTTCATTTGCCATTGGTTAGAGGATGGAACATAGCACTCAACAGACGCCTGGCAACCATCAGAATTTCGTCCACCCACAGCAAACAGGAGACCGTTGAAGGTGTTAAGGCTGAAATGAGTACGCTTTTGAATCATGTTAGCCAGGTGGATCCAAGAGTTGAATCTAGGGTCATATCTGAGGAGAGAAATAGCCATACATGACCCATTGCTTTGCAGATTTGGGTATTGAGTTAATAAAGACTAGAAATAAATGTTGGATTGTTTATACAGGGTATGCATTGATGTCACTTTTCCACGTAAGCACCATGTGAACACGCCGGAACACGCCCCCTTGAGTGGCAAAACACTCAAAACCACTGCAAAATGACTGCTTACAGTAGGAGAAACAAAGAAACCAGGAGAAGAACACGCAATTATTTGTGGAAGTTAAAAGCTGTTGGACTCGGTGGTGAACCTTACGACTTACAGATGAACCAGGTATCCTTGAAACTGCGCGGAATTGCATTTGCTGATATTTATTTTGTACCTGATTTCAACGCCGGGGGAAATACACAAAGCAACGTCTTCAGTAAACATTTTCTACTCTAGCAAAACACGTTTAGTGGTTTAATAAACCCAATACGTTAATCTTTAAGTTTGCATGAAATACATCTGCTTAGAATGTTAAAAGAAATAAATTTACAAAACATATAAAGCTGTAGAAAGTAGGTAGGTAACACTATAGGGAGCAAAAGAGATGACGTGTTTTTGTTTGTCAACCTGGAAGTTAGCAGTGCAAGGGGGTTCCTCGATCGAAAGCCTATGCATTTTTGCTATAGACTTTTGGAAAATCGCAAAAAAATAAGCTCTGTGTTTAACAAAGAGTTATGACACTTACACGTTTTGTCTATCAAGATAATCTTTACAAGTTGACAGCACATTTGTTACTTTTGAAGCCGAAATACAATCGGCAGAAGTAAAAAGCTAACACAATGCACTTAAGGTCGCTCTAAATCAACGTCACCACCACCAAAGCCTCTGACAACTCTTTCAAACTTTATTAAAAATGTGTTCCCTGGTGAGTAATTACTCCGTGAATTTTTTCTTTATATGCACGATGACGTCTAACTTCCCCGCCAAAGGAAGTTGCACTTTTAGCAACTTGTTAGCAACTGCCATTTTTAAGACACAATAAGGCTTTAAAAAAATCACAAGTGGGTTATAATAATTGGTGTGTTTTATGTCATAGAATAAAACGTGAAAATATAGTGGTTTTGTTTACCACAGACCTTATTTCAGGCGATTTACCAAAAACCGATTCAAAATACCCTAGACATTGGAGCGATGGAAACAGAAGTCCTAAAATGCTAACTCGCTTCCGGGTTTTGCATTTAAAAAATACATCATCTCTGAGCCTCCCTATTATGGTATGGTTCAACAAATACAACTGACCTGAGCTGAGTCTGATATGAAATGGCTATTCCATTTGTTTTAGCAAATTGCAGCAATTCATTCACTTTTTGTGACTCACTTGACTTCACTTGACGTTGCGTGTGCAGTGACGTCACGTGCATACCCTCTATATGGTTGGCTCAAATATGGAGAAACCCAAGCCCTGGTTTAATGAACCTGTATTATGCTTGGCTAATTTAAAAAAATGGTTGGGTTTGTCCACATTCACCTACCCTTGGGTTAAAAAAACATGTACATCTCAATAGACACTTAGAAAAATATAAAAAAGAAAGGATTTTACCTGCAGAAATTGCTCACAGCATGTTTTGCTTGGTTCCTAGCATCATTTTGGTCTTCACCACCAGCCACATACAGGAAACCATCCAAAACAGCCACGCACTGGTTGAAACTCTTTGCTGGCATCTCAGTCAGCTTATTCCAGACATTGTCCTCATCTCTGTAGAGAATGTCCTTGCTGAGGGACTTTTCTGTTAGGGCAGGTCGTCCACCCACTGTGAGCAGTACACGTAGACCACCCCGGACCTTGGTTCTTCTGGACTGAAGGATGTTCTGTTGAAACGGCAGCAGATGGTAATTCATGGCATCGACCAACAAACGGTGGCACTCTGCATCTTGCATCATCCTGGGAACATTCTGTACATGACTGACAAGGTCCTGAGGTATGATGGTTCCAAAGCGAATGTGGGACAGCAGGTCAGGAGCATACTTCAGCCGCTTCTCATCAAAGTCCAACCACTTCACCGCAATCTGGAAAGCTGTAAGCTCTGAAGGCAGTTGAAGTGAGTCATCCATGAGGAATTCGCTAATCTGCTCATAGGTGAGCTTCAGGAACTGCTCCATCTCTGAGAACTCAATAAAATTATCCCGCATGAACTTCTGAGCGGCTTCTTTCGTCTCTTTCAGATTGTATGTGTCGGCAATATTGATGACGTACATACAGTTCTCCACGCTAATCTCCCGCATCAAGAAATCGCTGCACATCTTCACCAGAGTATGGATCTGCAACAGCATGGCTGCTGAGATTGTGCTGCCGATGGTGTACAAAGACAATGTCAGTTTTCCAGAATATGCGTAAGTGATGACTGTAGCCAAACCAACTGGTGACAAATCGTTGAGCTCAATCTTCTTCAGGGATGGATCCTTTCGGAGCATACCTTGGATGTATTCGCTGCAGGAAGCCATCACAACCTTATGAACGTCAAAGGATTTGGACTTAGTTGCAACAGTCAGGTCACAGAGGAAGCCATCTTGCCTCATGTGGCCAAGACCCTCCAGGAGGTTAGGTGCATATACAGGGTCGGTGACCTCGGTCGAGATGCAACTGAAGCCGTTTCCACCTTCCAGGAGAGTGTTTAGTCCATTTATTTTGCTGCTGGGACTGTCATCTACTATTATTGTCATCTCATTGATATCAGCTTTATTTTTTTTAGCAGCCTTGCTCTTTTTGGGTGCCATGACTGTAGTAATGGGTCACAGCCAAGACCTAGAAGGATGCGGGAATATAGAAAGATTTTAGACATACAGGTGCACAGATTTACTCTTTGAAAAAATATGTAGTGAGGCTAAATTTAAAGTTTAGACTTAAGCTTCATTGGTATATTAAGTCATTAATACACATTATACAAAATATATAGTATATTGACCACACTATGTTTACAGCGGTAAATAAATAAGAGGGCAATTCAATGAAAAAGTCAACCTTACCATGAAAAAATAAAGTTTTTACCAATGGTTTTTACTTTGGTAATAGCTCTGATTTTAACATTTGGTGGTTCAAATACCCATGTGAGGTCTCTCTTCAAATTTGTAAAGCATTTGTTTTATTTTTAGTGCATGATTTTTCATAGTCAGGTAAGTGCCATTTTCAGGATTGTCACATCCATAACGCTACATATTCCTCATAAATGGACACATGAAAATTAAAATAAAATAACTATTTTATATTATATAAAGAGGCATCCCTTCTCCATTAATTGGGTATTATTGCTTTAGGATTGTGCATTTTATTTCACAGAAATCCTACAAAGTTTGTCGTCTCCCAAAAAACGCGTCCTTTTTTTGTCACATCCATAACGCTTGTTTATTTCCCTTTTTTAAAATAGAAAATGTGTTCATAGACTGACATTTTTTTATGTTTAAACTCTATCAACAAGGGTTTAGTAAAATATAAATGGATGGTTCAATATATTTGTAACAAATTCATTCTTTGTGCATTTTTATGTCACGTCCATAACGCAAAATGTCACGTCCATAACGTTGGAATTGCCCAAGACTGACTTCTTTTTTTAGCTGTACTTTTAAATTTTAAATTACATTCTTAGTTCACATTAAAACATTACAAATATGCAAAGATCAATTTGCACAACATTATTTAAAAAAAAGAAAACAACTGATTTTTAGACTGCCATCTCTGTAGAGTAGTGACCCAGACCTGGCTTATATTTCAAAACCTCGTGCAGTGTTCATTAACTATTAGTGACACTCTAAGAAAGAGGAAAAAATGAAGTAAACCAATAGTAAGTTAAAAAGTACAAAGCTTTACAGCAATGCAAGTTGTACACTAAAATTAACCTGTAAGAGTGGTTATCACAACATACCACCCTAGCATTCCTCTCTTTGCATCTGTCACCATTTATCACAACTAGGCCAAGAATAGAAACGCAGTGCAGCAGTGCTCTAAGGGCCTTTTATAGAATCTGTCATTCAAACCTGCCTGTCCTTACAATACTTAAGCTTTATTTGTATATAGGTAATTTTGTTTAAGTAAATACATTTGCATGGTCACTCCTGATGAGAGCTGCGTGTATCACATTTAGGCCTTTGACTAAATCTTTATAAATTATAGCAGTTGGAAAAATATATATTTTTATTTCTAATGCAAATATCTAATGTGAAAAAGAACATAATTATACAAATTATATACAAATAACTTCTATTTGATTTCCATCCAGTTCTGAAAACAGCTGTGAAAATGCACATTTGCACAACGCAAATGTCTATAAGTCGGTTCGGGAAATGTAGGCTACTCCAAAATGTAGAGGTTACAGTAAAAGCCAAAAGGGGATTTCAGTCATATAGGCCTGTGCTGGTGCTTGGAACCAATACACTGGTCTTAAGAAACTGGTAATACATCACAATAATATGTAGGTAGCTCATGAATCTAATAAACCCATTAATGACTGAAGTTTCTTTACTGAACAGGGGCTGCAAAGAACCACCAAATGACTTTATACTAATAAAAGTAAAAACGAACAAACTTACCGATGTCGAGATAAAACTGGTACAGAAGAAGGACAGACTTGCACCTCAACGTTGGTGTGCAGGAGAGAGAGAGAGACGCTACATGAGACATCAGAATAGAGTCAGTTAACACCTCCTCTTCTCCTGCGCAACGGGACAAGTCCATTGCGCAAAGATTGACGGGTTATTTCAATAAAGGTCATAAATAAAGTTTTGTTTTTAATTTGACAGTCCATTTTACAGAAAAAATCTATAATGTATTTTCACACAGAACGCGCAACACGGAGCAAAGACCAGCGCATCGGTGTGCATTTTCAATGGTTAGGCTTTTAACATAAATTTTGAAAACGCGACTAGGTACCCTCAAGGCCTTGACTTTAATTACGGTCTAATATTTAGTGCTTTATAGATAACACTTCCCTTAATTCATTCGTGTAATGTTTTCTATATTATAAAATAAAATATTATATTATAATATGTAATATTATATCAAAAGTATAGGCCTACTCAATATTTAGGCTAACATTTATGTTTTCTTTTCTTACATTTTACAAAATTATTCTTATTTCACTTTTTGCATCCATAGCTCTAATATCTCAAAATTGGGTAATTCTGAAAGTTAATTTAGTAAAATAGTAACTAAACTCCAATATTACATGATAATAGTTGTGTTCGACTGCATGCAACGCTGCAGAAACCGACAGGCGGATGACATCACATTACCGCAAGAGTCGAGAGCCGACTTCATACGCTTTTGAATCCCTCTAGCGGTAAGGTGATGTCACCCTCCTGTCGGTTCCTGCAGCGCCGCATGAAGTCGAACATTTTTTTTACTAACGCTATATAGCCTACAACATGTTGTATTCTGCAACATGTATTCTGTCTAATAAGACATATTCATATTAATACATATTAACATGTACATCCAAGAACAAAAAGCCAGAGTCCAATGTCTTAATTGCTTTTTTATTAAACTGGTGCAGTAATCTCCTGAAGAAAATGAGTGAAATTTGGTTTGAATCCTGTCCATTCTTTCATATGTGAAATTTTCCCAAAATGATTAACACTTGTACAAAATAATTTATGTTATTATTATTTTCACTGGAAAAATATAATAAACACATTTAACTTAGATATAATGTCTGTTTTCTATAATAAAGTTTTCCATATCCACCCAAAAAATCTTGGCAGGCCTATATATATGCAATTATAAAACAGATAGAAAATAAATTATTTCTCTATTGAACAGAAATCACAGGAATAATCAATATCTAAATGAAATCTCTCGAACACACTTTTAGCTGGATAGATACCATGTCGAATTTTAAATGTAACCTATTTTACATTATTATTTAAACAATATTTATCACTGATACACCAAACTTTATTCCAGTTTATATTGGACCAGAATAAGCTTTTACGAGTATAGCTATTTCTCCTAATATAACATTCCTTATGTGTTTATTAGAACAAACTATAACAATTTCTCCTAACATTCTGTCTTTAACATAAATTGCCTCAGAAGTATCACTTCTACAAGCTCTTACAAAATGTATTAATTTTTGGAGGAATGGCATCAAACACAATATACTGTATATACTCTTTTGGTGTAACTGGAAACCCCAAATTATCCAAGAATTCTCTATAGGTTAATAAATTACTAATTGAATTAGAAAGGTGTCTATCTAGCACAATATAATTGTCATCACAACTTTTGTAAAAGAGAGATTTTTTTATATTGAATACATTTATTATTCCAGATAATATTTATTTGGGGAGAATTATGTTTAAACACAAGCATCCAAGCCAGTAAAGCTTGTTTGTGGAATGTGGCTAATTTCACAGGTAGTTTTTCAATTTTAAAATCACATCTCAATAAAATATCTATGCCACCCATCAAATCAAGAAATAATTCGAACAAGCCTAAAGCTAGACTGAGTTTGATGACGTAACAGCCATGAAAGATCGGACCCGCGGCGCAGCGGCCATGATCTGACGCACTAGACGTCAATAACAAACGGGAAATATGATGTAAACGGTTTAATTGTGCTACAAAGTTGGATCTGTTTTATTCGGAGGGTGGGTGTTCTGAAGTTGGATGTTTTGAGTTTTCAAGAGATTTCCCACGCCCTTTGGCTGGTCAGTCATTCACATATTTCGTGTGAGCCTCTCTCAAATCGTCCCCGCCCATATAAAGGTGCCGGAAACATATGTTTCAGTTTAATAAGCGCAGGTGTATGTGAGGAGGAGACATGGCCGCAGCTGATGTGAAAAAAGTGTTGCAGTTGAAGTATCAGCTCAAAGGCTCATGTGAAGGACACACGGTAGGATGTTGTGCAAACATCAGGAAAATGTTTTGCTTTTGTTTGATCGCATTATATATAAGCAAGATTGGGCAAAAAAAACATGTCAGTATGGTTATCACATGTCATCACAGTTATCACATGTCAGTATGGATGCATTTATCAAGTTTTAAAGTTTGTTTTCTTTAGCAGACCTGTTATTTTTTGTTTCACCTCATTCAAAACGGTCCTATTGTAAATATTTTTGGTAAATTCCAACAAAATATCTTTACTCAATAAAACCAACTTGGCATATTGGTTGGGCAAGTCACCTGTCTTTTTAAAGTTTTTATGTAAATGTTATGCTATATCAAGTACAGTATCAGTTTGATACTTATTTCAATTTAGCTAAAACAGTAAATGGTATTATAAAAAAAAATGTAATTGGCTGTTTAATGGCAACCTTCGTTTTGGACAACCCCAAATGGTGTGACAATATAAACCACAATGTCAATGTTCAAACCTGTATATTTAACAGTTGGATACAAAAAAAGACAAGAATAAAATATCTGCCTACAGAGAAATATACTTTCATAATGGTAACGTGTGAATAGAGAAGGTCTGCAGCTGTTGACAGGAAAGGAGGAGGTGATGGGGGTTGGCACTTAAGAGGGGCTCTTTCTAAAAATAACGCTGCAGTTGTCTTGTGTTTGCTGTCCGTCAGTTCAGGCCATGAAGCGAAGGGGCAGTGTAGTAGTTAAGGTAGTAATGTTGTATAATTTGTGTTATTTATCACGTTGCTTGTAGGACGTGTATCAATTCGTGACGTATTCTTGTTTTTGTTGTGATTCCTCAACTTGTGCATGAATCTCTCTTCTGCATGCATGTTGTTTCTGGTCTTTTACAAGTGTGGCGGCTGTGATTGCATTGCACATTTATAGTAACCTACATATGGCACAGCCATGTCTGAGGTTTTCCCATACATAGTGCCAGGTCCTGAGTGCTTGCTCAGCAAATCCAGGGTTTTAAAGGAGCTGTGGAAGCGAGTGGGATGTCTTTAACCATTTATAGTTTTAGTTTGATTGTTATTTGATTGTTAAGTGTAACATTGATTTATGAGCACTAGGACAGTAATCTTTTAAACCTTTAAGTCAATTGCCTACATTTTAGAGCTACTACATTCTCCTTCCATTTTCTCACAAATGCTTTTATTTCATTTACATTTAATAATTTAGCAGACTATTTTATCCAAAGCAGCTTACAAATGAGGGAGCATTTTTGGTTATCCATCAATTTGTCAACATTGTTAACACATGTTAAACTGATGTTTAGCTCCATGTATTAAATAAAAACTGACTTCGGGTTTAATTTGTGTTTAATTTTTAAATACTCTGTCCAGGTGCTGAAAATCTTAAAAAAACTTCAACAATTGAACATAACACTCGACATTCTGGCTGTAAGAGTTTATTTTTTATTATTTTGGGAGTGCTTGAATAACACCTAATATATTATTATTATTATTATTATTATTATTTGTTAAGTCAACAATGATGATTTTTCATTGTAGGAAACTGGAATTGGCAAAGTTGTGAACTCCTTTCGAAAACATGATCAGGCTGGAAAGGTGGCAAAAATGTTAGTTGATAGATGGAAATCACTTGTTCCAAAAGACTCTACAAGGTATTTTATGTAAATACTAGTTTTACCTGAATTATATTGTTTTGAATATTATATTGTTTTTTTGCATGTGGTGTACTTTAAGTCTCTCTCTTTATTTTATTCAATTGTAAGTAGGCAACAGTCCCAAGAATCTTCCCCAAATGAACAGCCCAACAGAGAAGCTGAAGATAGGCGTAACGGTGAACTTTCAGAGAGTACCAATTCTAAAAGAAAAACAAAAGGAGACCATTTTAGTGTGGAAAAAAAAACATCCCAGTACATTGATGTTAAACGAGAAACAAACCCCAGTAAAACCAAATCTCATCCGAATGGTGAGAAAAAGGATACGGGAAAAAAAGATTCTAGTTTAAATCAAAGCTCACAGACTCACGGCCATGGGAAAGACAAGAGTATCAGTAATGACCGTGTAAAACATGAAGGTAAAAAGTCTGAGAAGATGTCTAGTATAACAAATAAACAACAGAATACAACACTTGCAAAAGTGACAGCATTAAAATCGACATCAATGCGGAGTGATAAGAATGGAGATACATGCAAGAAAGATAAGTTGAACAAGACCAAAGAAAAATCTGAATCGACTAAAAAAGTGGACTGCTCTGAGACACCATCCATGTCTTTTGAAGCGTACCTGAGCTATGACATTGAGCCTTCCAAACGCAAAAAAATCTGCAGTGCTGATAAAAATCCAAAGAGACTTAAGACTGGCCACAAAGAGAACTTGCAAGGGCGTGAATCCTGGGTGAAGACATCTGGGGCTGTGACGGAAGACCCATTGACAGCGGTACTTATAATCAACCACCAATATCAAATATTGTGACATGTTTTTTAATATGTTGATAAATCTAATGGTTTTAACCAAAAATGAAAATTCTGTCAGCATTAACTGACTTTGACAGGACAAATATTTCGAAAATTTTACCTCTGTACAATCAAAATGAATGGCGACTAACAGAAAAGCAGCGTGCTGTTATCCATGTGTAAGGAACAGATCAAAACCTTTTTCTGAATCAAGAATTTATTCACTGAAAATGTTGGCAAACCACATTTTAACTGTTTTATGGCCTTTGGTCAAGGCGCATTTATGAACCAATCACAATTGACATCAGACCCAATACAATCCATCTAATGGTGATAATATTTGATTTATGTCAATTTTTACAACCCCTGGCAACCCCAGGACATTCTTCAATAATTCACCATTATGCTTTGACACAACTTAAGGGTTTGTGCACAACTCAGTTTTTCTTCATGTTCTTTAAATCTAGGCTCCTGAGAGCTCAGTGATGAACTTGCTCAACGTTCCTCTACCAACAAGTTTTCCTGAATGTGAAGACATTTCTCAGTATCAGTACTTTAGAGAAAATAAAGGTGGGTCATTCCACATCTACTGGACTTTTTCATATCCGTTCAAACGCACACAGAAGCTTGCTGTGTGGAAATTCTTGACTCTGATGTTTCATGAATGTAGCTGAAAGTAAGGTCATAGACGTCTGTGAAGAGGCCCCAGTTTTCATCGGACAAAGGCTGAAGAATAAGATGCAGGTGTACTCTGGCAGTAAGATGACGTACCTGCCCACCATGATGACACTGTACCAGCAATGCATTCGAGCACTGCAGAACAACATTGACTGTATGTTGCCTCACATTGTGATCTTGCTCTCTAAATTGTATGAAGTCAGGTTAGTTGGTCTTAAAGCTTGACTATCTCGCAGCTCTCTATGAGATTGGAGGAGTGCCTTTTGAAATCTTGGAGCCTGTTTTTGAACGCTGCACACCTGAACAGCTTCTCCGGATCGAGGAGTGTAATCCGGTAAGAGGTTGACTTGTGGTTTCCTGAATGATAGCAAACCATTCATGCTAGAAAGGTGAAAACCAATGTGTTTTTTCGAATTATCTAAGAAGGGTTTGACTGCTTTATCTTTTGTGATATCACAGTTTCATTTATGTTGGTGACACAGGTGTACATAGGGGTAACTGATCACCTGTGGGAGAGACACTGTGAGAAAGACTTCAGAAACGCTCATCTGGAGGAGTATGAATCCTGGAGAGAGATGCACCTCCGTATGTCTGTGGAGAGGGAGAGAAAACTAAAGCAACTCACAAAGAGCATTGTCTCTGCTCACTCTGGAAAGCCCAAAGGTAAGCGTGTTTCAGGAAGATGTGCTTCAATTGATATGACTTGCTAAATATTTGCCCTGTATTTGCCCTGTTTTGAGATATTTGACTTTTAGCTTTAGCCCATGGTGTACGGTGAGTGGGACTACTTGTTTGTCTGGTGGAGTGCCTAGAAAACCTCTGTTGATCCTCTTTTAATTTTGCATTAAAGTTTTGGGCCGGAGTGACATAGAAATAATTTCCGATAAGTCAAATTATTAATGTGACATAAATTAAGTGAATATTTCATTGGATGAGCCCCATTTAGATTGTTGTAAAATAACTGAGATCACTTGTTTAATAATGTAGTGCAGTAAGTTGCCTGGTGACTGTAAGTGGCTGAACATCACTCCTTAATAAGTTCATTCAAGTTGTGCTCAGTTTTTTCATATTATTTTGTTTCTTTTGCATATAAAGCATTCATGCCCACTGATAGCCACCTGAATTTCTGGTTAAGCATAATTTCTATTGTTTGAGATTTTTTGTATTTTTTTTAAAGGTGCCGTTCTTTGGCTGTTTTCGAAGCTTTGATTATGTTTTTTGGGTGTTTAACAATGGATGTTCATTTTTCTAGTTTAAAAAAATGCTCTATATTTCACATATTTCAAATCTATTGTTCACCGCTGTCCCTCTTCTCACAAAGCCTTTGTCTGATGATGTCCCACCCATACCATATCTGCGAGCTTCCGCTTCTGAGGTTGTTGTGATTGGTCGGTCCCCCTCTCAGTGCACGTGTATTCATAAGCTTTGGCTTTTAGCAATAAACAGTAACAACGGAGTCAACTTCACTTCATCAGTTAAAAACATGCAGATTGATCGAAGTGTAACGGAGGTCTGCCAGGGCATGTGCAAACGTCAATCTTTGTTAGAGATCGCAATTTTTTCCCTACTATGGTGAAGGAAACGATACTGGTCCGATTGGCGTCAGACCGGTTATATTAAACTATTACACTAATAACAGAAGCGTTAGTTTTGCCTTTTTATATTGGACCTAAGTTGGATAATAAAACGAGCAGATTGACCAGGAGACATTTGCAAGCAGAACTTGAAAGGACGTTTCATAGAAGTGTTGCATAGAAGAGACGCACACACGCACGCACGCACGCACGCACACACACACACAACCAATATCAGTGTATTACACAGAACAGATTTCACAGCTGTTAAAGTCATGGAAGCAGTTATTTGACCGTTGGTTATCTTGGATACAGCCGTTCTCTGTAGTCCTTAAAAGGCGAATTCTGTTAAAGACAATATCTAGCATGGCATTGAACTGAGCTTTATCGTTTTGCAGATATTATTTATGCTCTAACAGCAATATTACACACTAACTAAAGTTTGAAAATTGGCATCACACAGAACGGCACCTTTAATGATTTGTATGTGGGTTTCAACTTCAGATAATGCACTGCACATGCAGCATGTAAAATGAAGTACATTAGACAGATATTCACTGACTATTGGGAGATAATTTGTAAGTCTGATCTCTAAGCCTTGTCTTTAAATGTTGGGAACAGTTGTTTAGTGGCAAGCTGATCTCAAATATGTTGTGGTAATATGGCTCTGACCATCTGTCTGCTTCTGCTATGAATAGATTTTAAGCGCAACTGTTGTTTGGGGTTAACTGCAGTCCCCAGAGCATGAATGGGTGCTGTCATTTTAACTGCATTAATGTAGAAGATACTGTTTTAGCTTCTGTTCTTCTACTGCATGACATTCCATCTACAAAAGATCATATCTTATTATTAATTTACATTTTATCATGTCTAAATTCTATACATGTATTTAACCTGACCAAATTCAACTAGAGGTTCTAAATATAACATTTTGCAACTCTAATTGCTACATGAATCTTAAATTAAAAAAAACATTTTATGGACTATTATAGACTTTGCACAGGTCTCATTAAGAAATGTGTGAAGCTGTAGTTTCCCGTTTACTGTTTTGTGCCACCCCTACTGACCTCACAGGCAGACAGGTGAAAATGGCGTTTATTCATTCAGCTGCTAAGCCACCTAGAAATGTGAGGATTCAACAGGGGATTCACGGCACAGCTGGCCCTGTGACAGTCCCTCACCCAACAGACAAACCCAGGTCAGTTTACACCAGATTGAGCTAAAAAAGCCAAAAGAAAACCCAAAACGTTGGCTACATTTCTCTCCTTTGCCTATTTCTTTCTTGCTATAGTTAAGTAAATGACATTACTGTACTTACCTGACAGTTGTGTGAAACCTCATGAGAGTCGTGGAAGATCCAACTTCAGTGAGTCTCCAAAACCTCCCAACAGCTCTGGCCAAACACAAGACCCACGAAAGATTAAACGTGAGCTGAAAATCCTATGACCTTGTCTGAAATGTATCCCATAGCAATAACATATTTTAATCTTGTTTATACTGTATCTAAATAGTCTTATAGGACATTAGTTTTTAAGTGCATAATTGGGCTAAGTGAGCTGCTATTACTGTACTGACCTCTAGGGGTTTATCTACTTTCAAACATAAATCTACATAAACCTGCAGGCAGTGTGGCATTACTCTAATTATAATTATAATGGACTAATTATAAATGGTTCTATTGTCTTTGGTGTGTCATGTTGCGCCGGTCGCATGCACTGTAGACATGGAGTTACAGTACATGCTTGTTACTTGTTTCAAAATTTTAATTCTGTTTGCAAACAAGGTAGTTACAGTATTTTTTTTTTCAACTGTGGGGTGCCTAATCTATATTTCATTTCAGCTTGGTTGGCAGTGGAATCATTTTTTATTAATAATATTGTATCCTGATTTCAAGCCTGTTAATGGGGAAACAAACTGAATTAATGCAGCACATTTCAAATATTTATTTATATAGCAGCAGTTTTATAGCTGAAGCTGATTTGCATGTGATTTTGTTTGTTTTGTGTGTTTACAGGAGTGGCACCTATGATGGCGAAGTCCCTCAAGGCCTTTAAAAAGCAGCTTAGTCGCAGATGAATGATGTAGATAATATGGTACATAACATGAGTATACTATCACTGTTCCATGCATGAAGTCTAAATAGTTTAATTTATTTTTCCACATGTTTGTAATTCCTGTAAGCATTTGATATAAATTACAGTCAAAGTTCAACATAACATTATTTGAAGAACAATATTGCACTTCAAAATCAAATGGTCTCTTTTTATTGATATTTGCTATCATGACAGATACTATTCTGAATTCTGAAATTAAAATTATATCAACCACAAAAAAACTTGTCATTTGTGATTTTTGTAGGTAGGCGAGCTATTGAACTACGTGGAGGGTTTGTCTCCATCTAGTGTGTGTGAGCAGAATTGCCCTTTTTTTCCCAGGTTTCCTTGTCACCTTTCAAAAGAGGAAATAAATTGCGCTTAGTTAGGATGACAAAATGCATGTATGCTAAACAAACATTTGTTGCTCATATCTACAGCTGTGTCAAATTAAACATTTCTGTGTTTTGGTAAAAAACAAATCTCTTCAGAAATCTATAGAGAATGTATCCAAATGCAGTGCGTGGCTGTACAGACTGCAGGATCATACTGTCTTCTTGATTATTCTCTGGTTCATCTGTGTGCTTGTTCATAATGTATTTCAGTAACAATTGGTGGGCAATGTTTTTTATATTGAGAAAAAACTTTATGGGGCGGTTTATAAACCGCCAGAAGTAGGCCTTAAATGGGGACATTCAAGTCGTTTTTACAAACATGTCTTACATGACATGACTTGTGTGCATTTTGAAAAGAAACCATTGCACTGCTATATTTTAAGATCAGTGCAAAATTTTTTGGGTTAAAACTAGGGCTGTCAAAAGATTTGTCGTAATTAATTTCATCCAGAGTAAAGGTTAGAGTTGTCTGTGTTAGATTTATATACATATACACATATACATGTATACATATTTAAGAAATATTTATATTTACCAGTTTTATATTATATATAAATGTTTATTTATTTTAATATTTTCTTAAATATGTGCATGCATGCAAATACAAAATTAATATGCAGAGGATAAAGACGTATATTACGTAAACACAAACTTTTATTCTGGATGTGATTATTCACGATTAATCATTTGACAGCACTAGTTAAACCACATTAAAAACACATTACAATTATAGCAATGCCTCTGTATTTTGACTCGGTCATGGTGTGTATCCAAATGAATTGTAAATGCAACGGTGTCTCCCTGTGAAGTTATTTCATCGCCTTGGAAATATATGGTTTTATTATATATATGGACATTTTTGTCAAAATTTAGTTATTCACACATTGGGGACATTTTGGGACTTTGTAAATTAAACCATTTTGTTTTCTAAAAAGTCAAATGGAATGGAAAAAATATGAAGCTCTCAAAACTGCTCAGAATGCAGATAGAACCTTATAATTCTAAGGTGACGATTTTAAAACCTTTGTAGTGCAAATTTATTCCAAGTTGATGATTTAAAAAAAATGTAGTGCAAATTTAAAAACATTTTAATAGTTAAGTGTAAAGTGACGGTAGTGTAAATGATAAGGATTTCTGCTGAAAAACTGCATGGTGAGCATTAAGGGCTTAACTATACCATGGGTTAAAGGGATACTTCACCCGTGCACCTGCTTCGAATGTTGTTCCAAATCTGTATAAATTTCACAATGAACACAGAGAAAGATATTTGGAAGAATGCTTATAACCAAACAGATCTTGACCCCTTTGACTAGGAAAAAATTGCTTTATCATTTTTTTTGTTCTGTTGAACACAAAAGAAGACATTTTTAAGAATGTAGGACAGCAAACAGTTCTGGGGCACTTTTGACGATTGTATTTTTTCTTACTATGGTAGTCAATGGGGGGCAAAATCTGTCTGGTTATAAGCGTTCTTCCAAATATCTTTCTATGTGTTCATAAGAACAAAGACATTTATACAGTTTTGGAACAACTCGAAGGTAAGTAAATGATGACATAATTTTCACTTTGGGGGAAGTATTCCTTTAATGAGGTGAATCCATTCAAAGTGTACTTTTGTATATGCAATTTATTTTTATTTAAATGTTATAATTATGCTCCCATGCATGTTCCCATTACTAAAATAATACAGCATTCTAACCAATGTTTACTAATCAGTTAATGCAGCCAATGTGACAAATTGTATTGCGTTTGATTTGTGACCTATTAAAAACAGATTTTCAACATAATATCAGACTTTTGATTCCATTGTAGTCAGCCAGCCAGCCATCCGGCCAATCAATTGGATGTATGGACAGCTCAAAGAAAAACAGATTTTCATTGGGTTATCTGCCTTTTGGATTCCAGAGAGAAAGAGAACCTGTTGAATGTCAACATTACAAGGACGGCAAGGTGTGTTTGGGGAAGTGTGTGGCCTATTCTTGTTTACTCGCTGGGAGGGAGGAGCGACAGGCAAAGGGGCTGGCCGTTGGGAATCGTGACGTCAAACTGGAATGAGGGAGTGAATGTTCCGGGTCAGAAACTGGGCAACAAGGAAATAAACTCCAGGCTAAGAGAAAAGACATGTAAACGCTCACAAATAAAGACACGGGACACTTGTGAACCGTCTGCCGAAGATGTGGCGAGGAAGGTGAAACGAGGAAAGAAAACTCCCGCGATCTTTTCATTCCATGTTTCCGTGCGCGGCGCGTTTGAAGTTGATACATTGTATCCTGTGCTTCCTCTAGTTGTTTGTGTCAGTGTTGAAGTTTTCCAACTGCAGTAGCAGGGATTGATCTTCATCGTTATCATCCCGTGATGTTTCACTGTATCCCCCTGTGGCGGTGCAGCCGTCACGTTGAATCGGTCGATAAGCGCCACTGCTCGCTTCTCTTCGTGCCGGAGGAGATATATCGCTACAGAGCGAGCCTGGAAGAGCTGCTGCTGGACGCCAATCAGCTTCGAGATTTACCCAAGGTGAGAGACAGGGAGAAAGACCACGGGGGCAAATGCATAAGTTGGTGTCACTTTTGTGGTGAACATTTTTGACATTGAAAGTGTGATCTGACTCAGCAGAACTTTTAAGTAGGGATGTAACGATTCACTCAGCTCACGATGCGATGCGATTCACGATTCTGATCTCACGATGCGATTTATTCACGATTTACTCACGATTTATTTTGAAAAAATGAGTTGAAACAAATTAGAAATGAACAACTTCCCTTGCATTATTTCAAACTAATACTGTCTGTGCTTTTCTTGGATTTTTTTGCATTTAAGAAATATCAGCATCCACGTTTAGGTTTGCAGTGAAAATAGCGGCCCCTGCTGTTCAAAAAATGTATTGCGATTCAGTTCAAGCCTCAACCGATTTGAATCGTCGCTCATTATAACCGATTTTCAACCGGCTCACGGTGAATCTTTGCATCCCTACTTTTAAGTGTCGTTGGTACATTTAGAGTTAGCAGCAGCACATCATAAGAGGCCTCTGAGTCTGCAGCAGTTTCGGGAGGCAGATGAGTGTTCTGAGTCAGGAGATTTCTCAATCACTAGGTGTGCTTTGTGTCAGCTGTATTTTGGCCTCCATGGTTGCTTTTTGAGCTTCAGTTTTGGGCAATATGTGTATTGTTTCTGGGTTTGCTGATTTCCAAAAAGTTCTAAAACGGTCCTCTAAAAAGCAAGTGCTGTTTAAATGCTCCTCACCAAGATGCTTGCAGGGAGCTTACTAGGTTTGAGCCACAGCCAATGTCATTTTCAGATAGGAAAGAACACCAGAACTCCGCTCAGTGTAGTTGAAAAATACAAAGAGGAAGTTGACAGAAGGAGGTACCAGTGATGTTCCCTTATCATATAATAGGGTGACATTCAATTCAAATTCAAAAGTAATGCTGGTTCTTTTATACTCTGATCACAGAGACATGCATGAAATCAGATGCTTTCTGTGTATCTCATTTTGATGTGCAATAATTCAGAAGACCTCTTGTTTGCTTAAATCACATTTCTTCAAGTTGGTTCAAGCACGCCTACTATTGCAGTGGTTTACAATGATTTTGTCAGCAAGTTTGCAAAGAGCAAAGGTTTGCTTACATGTATTTTTGTCCACAGAACCACAAGAATTGAGTGTAGTGAAGCTTGAGCAAATTGTATCAGTCTTCCAGATGACTGATAGACCGAAAGATGCTGTGTCTAACAACTGCACAAGGGAGGATGAGGGAACAAAACAACCCTTGCTATTGCAGATCACAGTTATGCTGTTTTATTCCTGTTTTGTTAACACTTACTGAATTTAAGTCCTGAAGTTATTGTAAACCAAATGAAACCTAAAGGATAGCATAACAAAGGTTTTATAATAGCTACTTGTGTTTTTTTGGACAAATCATTGCTGGGATAAAGTGTCAAACTGCATTTTTTTACAGACGTGTGGTAACGTGAAATGGCAGTACGTTGGCCACATATCAGACTTTACCTTTAAGCGATGAGTGAGTGGTTGTGCTGAAAGCATTCCGGAATTTAACCATTTTATGTAAGATGTTAGCAACGTCTCTATTGAATATAGAAATCAGTTATTCATGTCTGTGCGTGATAGTTCTGGGCTTTCAGATTTTCTTTTATTAGGGGAGATTACTCAGTGTTTGATAGTAGTCTTTGTTGTGGACCATTAAACCAAGCCCATGTACAACAAAAGTAGACGTGGACTTAAAATAAGTTCTTAAGACATCCACATTTAAGATCTGAGCATATATATTTGCATGTGCGCGGAATCATACTGTTGCTAATGTTATTTTGAGAGGTTGTTTTACCTACTTCTACCCCTGTAAATTACATAAATTGAAGAAACTACAATGACCACATACTAATCAGTTATGCTAGTCATTGTGATAGTCATATGTTATCGATATAGTAATTTCCTATACAAACAGCTTTGTCAATGTATGGTCAATATTTTCTGTGAACAGAATGTAGAGTAAATGTTGCAATTTTATAATAAAATAAAGTGTAAAGTTATTGTAAATTCATTGCATTAAATTCCGCAGTATACAGGGCTCTAGAGTGCAACCAATTTGGTTGCAAATGCGACCTTATTTCTCAATGGTGCGACTAAAAATAATCAGAGGTCGCACCGATGCGACCAGCCGTTCGAGGGAGAAAAGAAGTCTCCGCAACCCTGAAAGTCTCCCTGTGATTCAACAACAGACACACATTAGGCCCATATCATGGTCTAAACCAATCAGAGATAGTGAAGGGCGGACCCCCCTCTGATTGGCCGTGGTCCAGATATTCCTGTACGTGTGTGTACCAGAGGTCTCGTTAACCGAAAATTCTCTGTCATTGACGGATTTTTTTACCAGTGACGGAAAAATCTGAAGGCCGTCTGTCATTTTGGCGGATTACAATGAGGGCAATTTGTAAATCGCCGTTTCCCTTCATTAGAGCGTGATATGCTCGCGAGGCGACCTGCATGTTTTCACCTGTCATTGTTACTGACTAGACATATGTGATGCGATCTGGGAAAACCCGTCGGATGTCGCGCTGGGACACCTATCAAAGTAAACCACATAACATGAAGAATGAAGGCGTATCAATGCACATTTCAAGCCAGTCCTGTGTAAACTACGGAATGCAAAGTTTTTTCATACAATGTTTTCGTGAGATGACAGAGCTCCCCGTCTGCAGCACCGGGAATTATCCGATCGCAAAACATACAAGGGATGATCAAAAGTCCAGACACTATGCACATGATAAACCACGTAAAACTTGCTTCACTGCTTATTAGTTGTTGTCCGTAATGTTTGTTAGTTTCCTTGTGTAGTGATAATGGCAGAGCTCTCGTTCTTACTTTCGTTTTATTCAAACGGTTTTGTACAGTATTTTTATAGACTTCAACACTAGGAAATGTTTTTTTTATTAAATTGTTATTAGAGTAAGTCTTTTACCACTGTAAAGTGACCTTTACTTGTGATACTGGACTGTTGTGCTTTTATTTTCATCACTTAACTTTAAACCCGTTTTCCTCCAAATTCCGTTCCTGAAAATCATAGCGCTTCAGCCGACCTCAGCCATAACTTTTGTTACATACACAAGGTATGAGCAAAATAAAAACTGATTTGGAAAGGGCTTGAATATGGTATAAAAAACTGTAATATATAAATTTGCACCATGTGTTGGGTTTTCCCAGATCGAATCACATATGAACATAAACATTAAAACATTAAATATATAGA
>NC_079898.1:3589371-3655089 GCF_024868665.1 Triplophysa rosa
GTGTTTTCTATCGTCGTTAAACTCTTACTATCCTCAGATAAAGATTGGATGCGAGACTCTAATTCTAAGATCTTCTCTGTCAGCCTAACTATTTCCCTGCATTTATCGCATATAAAACCCTCGCAGCTGACAGAGAAGGCTAAGCTAAACATATGACATGAGGTGCAAGTAACAATAATAGGAATAGAAGCCATAACTCACCGGATTTGAAGTGCAATTCCAACTTACCAAGGTTGCTCGATGGATCGTAGTATACTCGTGATACAAACAAGCCGCCGGCAGCGATGCAGGAAACAGGAAAACAGGAAGCAGGAAAAAATGCATGGAGAATATTACACAGCGTGCTGCTCATACCTGCTTTTTTAGTTATATTTTTAAGCTTTTGTCTTATTTTATAGGACAGTAGTGAGCCTGACAGGAAAGTAGACACTCATGTGGTTGAATGCGTTTAAACAGCCACAAAAGACCGTCTATACCCAGGACTCATCATAGCCACACTAATGTGATCAGACCCCATGACTGTCACGAACTGTGGTAGGAAAAGAACCCAATAGCAGGCAGGCAGTGAAGGGGTTAAGACTTTATTTATACAAAAACGCAAAACAAAACACCCTCAATGGGGGAAACGGAACTAAGAAATACACATAAAACAAAAGACTTCCCACGTGGGGGACAAAATGAAAACAAGAACAGTAAAACTAAACTAAAGGACAAGACCAAACGTCTTAAATAATACAAGGCAGGAAAAACACAAAACTCACAAAACACGAACAGGGCGAGGAACAGGACCACGGGTAACAACACGAGCAAGGGCACAAGAACACGAGAGAACGCAGTACAACGTACATGCACAGAACACAGTACAATCCACAAGCACAGGACAAAGAAACAAGAGGGTATATATAGGCAAGACAAACGAGGGATAACGACACAGGGCAGGTGTGGGTAATGAAACACTCAGGGAAGGATAACAAGGAAACGAGATGGCGGGAACAGAGACGAGACACTGGAGAGAACGTATATTATTGTCAAAAGGACAATAATATGTTTCTCTCCACACACAACCAAAGGTTTTGTCATGACTCTGCTACAGGACCAAGAAAAACATGACTAAATGAAGCAGAGCCATGACAATGACAAAACATACAGCTGAAGTATGATCTAAATCACACAATGTATGCAGTAGATATGAGCACGACCTCTTTCTATGATTTCGGCATTGGCAACACCATTCGAGATATAAAAAATCTGTTTGCAATTTAGCATCTTCAATGTGTTGCTGTCATGTTCACTAAATTTGGTGACAATCGGATTAATCTGAAAGTATTTTTTACCACATGCAATTGTCAAAAAATCCACCTTAAATTCAAAATGTCTGACTTCCTGTTGGCGGAGCTAATGGGTGTAAGTTTGGTGATATCAATATATGTACCAAGTTTGGTAACTGTAGGAAAAACCAACACTGCCATTTTTAGCACTACAGAGTCCCCCTGCCACGCTTATTTCTAAGCTTTTGCACACTGCTAAAGGACACTAGCAGTGTAGTGTGTGCCAAATTCTATGACATTTTACACAGGATAATTGCTTAAAACGTCATAGAAATACATCTTAATATAGCATTAAAGTCTTGACAGGTTACCATGGCAACCCTTGGAGGAATTTTTTTAAATTCACCACATGTAATCGTAGAAAAACCCTCACTTTTGTGAATGACACACTTCCTGGTGCTAGTTGGTGGCACTATAACCAGGAGACATCATAGTGACCTCAATGTGATCAGACCGATGACTAAACATACGATTAAAACTTGATTGAAATCAGGGATGTGCACGAATGTTCGAATATTCGATCCGCAATAACTATTTGAATGTTAAAAAGGCTATTAGAATATTCATATTTTTCATAAGAATAAAACTGCGTCACAACAAGGTTAAGTTACCGCTACAGAAGACCTTAGAGTTGTCATGTCTTATTTAACGCTTCTTCACTTCATCTTTAATGATTTTATAATATACAGAAAATGTCTCCTTTCCGCTAGCCTAGACTGATGTGATTGGTCAGATGGTCTAATCTGCTGTGATTGGTCTACCGCGAATGAGGCTCACGAGCTACAGTGTTTGCGGGAGAAGAGTGAAGTTTTCGCGGGCAGTCCTAGCAAAACATAGGCGGGGACTATATGTAGTGACGTAAATCCGAAGCGTGATTCAGAGTCGACTCTCTTTTTTCCAAGCCAATAACTTGTTATTCATTCACCTTCGGATTTACAATTTGGCAGACTGCTTACTTTCAAACACGGCAACATTACACACTGCATGAAATGTCATTTTCATGATCTCATGTTATGTACTCTTTAAAATAAATAGGCCTAGCTTATTTATTGATGCAAATGCAATGCAAAGCTTGACAAGACAGACACTGACCATGAACCACAGAGAAAACATTATTTATATGCGGTGCTGATCAGCAGGAAATATCTTCCTCAGATGACGATCACCTTATATACATGGAAATAAGCATTACAATGGCTCCTTCTTTGTTGCAGTGTATTTTTTAGGATCTTAACAGTCGGCATGGAGGTATTAAGCCTGTTTGTTTATTTATTTATTATCAACATTATAAACAATAAAGCTGGATATTCTTTTTTTTGTTAGAGAAGAGCAGCTTGTTCTATACAACGAGGGCTACTGTAATAATTTAGCTACTGACTCGTTACCATCTGCTTGCCGCAAGAGGCAGCGCCACGTGTACCACAACAATGCTTAGTTGCTCGCAGATGCACCTGCCTGTTAATTGGCCTAACTTGCAGCACAATCGGCCGATGCCGATTATGTAAAAAAACCCCGGCTGGCTTATCAATCAGTCAAGCTCTAGTTTGAAGGCCTCAACTAATGTAGTTGGTAATGTACAGTAGTTGTTTATTGTAAAGCATAACTAACCAATAGCACTATTTGAACAAATTGTTACTTGTCTGTCCGTAAATATTTAGATTGGCAAATTTTTACTCATTAGCGGAGTTATTAAAAAAACCTTGTTGTCTTTCAATGTCACAGCCAGGCCACATCCTCTGCAGTGGATTCTCTTTGTTTGGTCGTGAAATTTGAAGACAGTTTAAGACAGTAAGAAAGGCAGGTTAGCACCGTAAGACTGTTTGCTTTGTTTGACCCAATCATTTGACAGAGAAGTTAAAAAGGCTAATGTATACTTGCGGGCTAAAGGGTGGAGGGCCGACAGCATAACGTGTTTCATTAACAGGAAGAACAGGTTCCGGGTTCCATCTCAGCCGAGACTTTGCTGTGGTTTGTGAGTGTAGTTGTCTGACAACCCACCAATAAGACCTGATGGTTTTGTCCTCTCATATGTTGCTAGTTTCAATTGAATTGGTTTTGTCTCCTATGGTTTATAAACAATAGCAGTCATAATATGGAAGCATAATGGTTGCTATTTTCAATTTGAAATGCAATACGCAAAATGGCAAAGCAGTATGTAAAATGACAATGCAATTGTGTATTTAAATACACATTTTAAATAACATATTATACATATATAAATAACATTAAGTGCAAAATGAAAATAAAATTATATCAATTACATTTTTCAGTTCCTACACTAGTTTTAATATGTTATTTAAATGGATATTTTTAACGCTCTTTAAGTTGCAAAATGAAAATAAAAATGCATTCCGTCTAGCAAAACGGACCGTGTACCTTCGGATAATTCATTTATTCGTTTTTGTTTTCAAAACAGAAAAACGAATAAACCGTTAATTTTTTACATATTCCACCGTATACGAGACTAATTTTTGGGTTGTTTTCCTCAATATTTCTTTGTGCATCAAATTAATATACAACAAAACCAAAACGAAACATCAAGTATTTTTCTTAACAAAGCGCATTTTAGTCCACCGGAAGTTCAGCTGCACTGCCGCCTCTGGCGACGAGAGGTGGTAGCACAAGACCACTCTCTGAATTATACATATGTTTTCAGTGGTGTGTGCCACTAAATCCGTAAACAACCATACAGACACATAGGTAGACATTTCTGTGCAATGTAGAAGTATACACGCAGTTAATGAAATAAAGAATGGACCTATATGGACGCGCACGCGCATGCGTCAATGCTCGTGGCAGCGATGTATCTGACAGCGGGGGAGGTCACCATAGCCACCGTTAAAATGGATAGTGAGAGAGGCGCGTCTTGCACTTTAATGTGTTCAAAAATTGCACTTAGTTTGCACTTTGTATGTAGAAGTGTTTTGTCTTTTATGTTAACATTTTTACGAACAGTGCAAACAAAGTGCAATTTTTGAACACTTCTACATACAATTGTTGTATGTAGAACTGTTTTGTCTTTTATATTTTATACTGTATGTAGAAAGACATACATGATGCTATGTTTATAAAAATAAGATGAGTTAATAAAAAACCTGTACTTTTCATTGCACGTTACATTCTATTACAAAAACTCCGCCCAAAACACAATAGAAAATGTAATGGGTTTCCTTGTAAGTACCATTATGAACCTTTGGGTTTTTATGCATTAAAACCAAAACTAAATTCCTATTATAACTAATAAATCCATTACATTTTCTATTGTGTTTTGGGTAGGGTTCTATTGTTTTTTTATTCTTAATAAAATGTAGTGAGTGGTGTGTATGAGACATTACATGTTGATCAAGCAGACTGTATATTATAAAAACTATTTCTTCACTTTACTTCTTCTTTTATCATGGGTCACTATGACCGGTTAACCTTTACATTCGCATACCTGAATATGAATGAATGAATAGCTTTTATTGTCATTGCAGGCAAAGCAAACAACGAAATTCTTAGAGCACCGGTAACACAAAACATAAATAAATATTTGTAATATAATACGACAAAAATGCCCTCTGGCCGGCGCTTCAGAGCACCAAACACCAGGACTTCCAGACACAGAAGAGCTTCTCAGATAACTGCTCCTTAAGAGCAATATTCCACTTCCACTACTCCTATAGTGTGCACTATTGTGCCTTATTATATGTACATTTCATTTATACATGTATATAACATTACCTCTACTTACTACATGATCCATTTGCACAAGTGTACATACAATCTGTTAATATGTATATTCTACTATATACTACCCTGTACAATGTCTCTTATATGTTATTATCCCACATTTTCTGTACAATAGTCTTTATTTTATATATGCATATTTTAGAATCTTTTACACTGTAAATCTTATTATATTTGTATTGTCATTGTGTTGAATGTCTGTAGCTTCCAACATCAAAGAAAATTCCCTGTGTGTGAAAGCACACTTGGCAATAAATCTCTTCTGATTCTGATTCTGAAAAAAGTGCAAAAAATTGGAAAAACAGCATTTTGACTAATCACTGTAAAATGAGCAACAAGGTAATAGACCAGATAAGGGAGATCTTAAAGTGCAGTGAGATAGCAGAGTCACATTTGAACATTTACTGTAGATAACTGTTTAGGATATGTATTGTCCTGGGATAGAAACTGTCTCTAAATCGGCTAGTGTGTGTTTTGGCTGATCTGTAACGCCTGCCAGATGGCAACAGTTCAAACAGACCGTGACCAGAGTGAGAGCAGTCTCTGGTGATTCTCATTCCTAACAAACCTTTATTTTAGACACTCACTTTGCTTATTTGTTCAATCTCTTAGTAGTTATAACTTTTTACCAAACTCAGCTAGCCTATAATGTAATATGCAATGATAAGGACAGGTTTTGATTAACTCAGCTTATTTTTGTAAACAGCTATCATACATGTAGAGTTGTATAGAAATGTTTAGTCTTTTATGTTTAACATTTTCATGAACTTTCACATTTTTAGTGCAAACAAAGGTGCAAAATTGTTTCAGACGTGCAAAACGAGCTGCTCTCACTATGAATTTAAATGGGGGCTATGGTTAAACCTCCCTTGCTGTCAGCTTTGCAAGCATGTATGCGCCCGCGCACGCACACACACATTCTTTATTTTATCAGAATCAGTCGCAGTTTTAAGTGTTTTAACTGTTCACTTCCAGTTCACGCTTTAACTTGTCAATTTCATGCTTATGCGGAAACTGGCAACATTCTGTTATCAGAATCAGAAAGAGCTTTATTGCCAAGTATGTTTGCACATACAAGGAATTTGTTTTGGTGACAGGAGCATCCAGAACACAGAAACAGCAACAACAGTACACAGAGACCATAACACAATAGAATACAGTACACAGATGACTTAAATAAGGGCCTATGGGTATAAAAAATTTAAGAAATACAATTCAATAAACATAAGATAAAGCTATAGAGAGTAAACTATGCGTGTATGTAAATATGTACAAGTAAAAAATAAAAATAGACTATTATTGTACAAGGTATGTGCTATATACAGCAGAATGAATGAAATATAATTTACATGAAAAGTTGTATAAAAATAGATAGTGTATTATCTGGAGGATATAATTATTAATTGCACGTAAAACACCGTTTCATTAACTGCGTGTATACTTCTACATTGCACAGAAATGTCTACCTATGTGTCTGTATGGATGTTTACGGATTTAGTGGCACACACCACTGAAAACATGTATAATTAGAGAGCGGTCTTGTGCTACCACCTCTCGTATGGAGCCAGAAATATGACAAAACAATCTGAATTTGAATTTTGTAAATCTGAATTATTGACAAGTGTTTTTTAACAAAACTGAATATTATATGGGAGTTAAAATAGTTTTGAATTAGATTTTGATTTCGAATTTGAATTTTTTTTACTTGAATATTGAACATTTGAAATTTAACACAATTGCTTTTTTTTAAGGCAGAGTTTTATAGGCATGCATTTTCAAACAACATATTTTTTGCTCTGAATTCTTAGATTGCAAATATCCAGTTTTTTTAAATACAGCCTCAAGTTTTCAAGATGAAGAAGAAATTCGGAACATCAAATTCAATTTTCTAAAATTCAAAACGCAGAAATTCAGATCGTACAGAAGTAGGTCAGAGGTCGTCCACAGGGAAGAGTAGAAGATCTCGGAAAAGTCAAACGGAGCGCTTTGGCCACAATGGCCAGTTATTTGTTCTTATTATCCAATCAAACTCCAAACATGCTGTTTTGGAGAGTGTAACTTCTTACATTGCAATAAAAAGGATTTACATTTTTCAAATTGCGACCACGCCCACAAGACTACACGGGTTGATCGTTTGTTGTTGCTGCAGCATAGCCAAGCTCATACCGCTGCAATCTTAGGCAGCTGCCCGGGATGTGTGCGCTCACTGCCTGCGTTTTTGCCTGCTGTGCCTCCACTGTTTGCGCTCACTCCCAGCGTTTGCTGTTGGTGCTTTTACCCACAGTGTGCTTAGTGCACGCTCGCTGCTAGCTGCCCCACTATGCGCGCTGGCTTCCAGCGTTTGTGGGTGCATATACATTTAATATATTAGACATGTATACAATTTTTATAAAGAACGTTTGTGGGTCCTGCAAAGTCAATGACATACGTGGCACGCTGCAATAAAAGTTATGTACAACATTTAATGCTACAATAGAGAGAAAATGAATAAACTATGTAAGCTACAGACTGCATTTAGACTGAAATAAAAACTTTAATAAAAAATAGTGTGTAATAGTACTGTTGTCTATTCTTTGGCTAAAGGAATTTTTTTGTCAGTGCAGCCAGCATGCCAGTCGTAAACATTAATCATGTTTAATCAAATCTTATTTTCACTATATTATGAATGGAATTTGATCATAATGGCTGACAATGCCAGATATGTGTTCACAGCTAAAGACTGAACACAGACAAACAATGAGATAGAGAAATGAGGAGAAAAATATAAAAGCTATTGTTGTGTTATTTCTATGTATATTTTTTAAATGACAAAGACTGCAGTTTTAAAGTACTTTTATTCATTTATTTATATGAAGTACAAGAAGCAATGAGGTACAATTAAAACAAAAAGATTTTCATTTAGCAAACGAACACACCTCCATCTTAAGCTAAATATAGCCTACTTTGTCAACGCAAAATAAAAAAGCTATCAGTTTATGCGTTTTAGTGAATACAGTCTAAATGAAATAAAAATAACACAAGTTCTATCTTCTCAGCTGCTGCAAAACACTAGAGTATGACGGGCTCATAGGGGGTTTTCAGTCATATTTAACATATGTGACCCTGGATCACAAAACCAGTCTTAAGTAGCACGGGAACATTTTTAGTAAAAGACAAAAATACATTGTTTGGGTCAAAATTATCGATTTTTCTTTTATGCCAAAAATCATTAGGATATTAAGTAAAGATCATGTTCCATGAAGATATTTTGTAAATTTCCTACCTTAAACATATAAAAACTTTATTTTTGTGAGTGGATGGTCTGCCACAGTGCCCCTGATTAACAACTTCAAAGGCAATTTTCTCAATATTTAGATTTTTTTGCGCTCTCAGATTCCAGAGTTTTAAACGGTTGTATCTCAGCCAGATATTGTCCTATTTTAACAAGTCATATATCTATAGAACGTTTATTTATTCAGCTTTCAGATTATGTAAAAATCTCAATTTCGAAAAATTGACCCATAAGACTGGTTTTGTTGTCCAGGGTCACATATTATTTATAGTGAACTATATCCACAACAAACTTACATTATATCTTGAGGAATAAATGATCTCTTGTTATCATTATCAAAATGTTCAATCTGCATGAAACAGAAAGTGCATAACCATACAAAAACACGAACATCATGGTTGCTTTACTGACAAAACGGGAATATAACATAGATCGATAGATTTGTTGGTTCAGAAGAACGTCCAGTCGTTGAATGTGTGGTGTAGTGGTCTGGCACAGCTGTGTGCTCCTTTCTGACTGACAAAGACTGGAAGCGGCTCTAGTCATAAGACAAAATCTTTAAGTGTGTTGTGTCCAGATTGTTTCAGCTGGTCGTTAAATGTGTCCTGGATCAAAGTTATAGCATTTCAATACTATTACACACTATTTTTTTATTACAAAAGTTATTATTTCAGTCTGTAGCTTACATAGTTTATTCATTTTCTCTCTATTGTAGCATTAAATGTTATACATAACTATAAAAATACTTGATGTTTCGTTTTGGTTTTGTTGTATATTCATTTGATGCACTTAAAGAAATATTGAGGAAAACAACCCAAAAATTAGTCTCGTATACGGTGGAATATGTAAAAAATGAACGGTTTATTAGTTTTTCTGTTTTGAAATCATAAACGAATAAATGAATTATCCGAAGGTACACGGACCCAAAACTGTAGCAAAATGAAAATTCAAATGTTATTTTCCCCAAATGCATTAACATTAACAGGTTGAACATTTGGGATTGCATTTTCATTTACACACAGCGCGTTGGGTGTTGCAAAATTCGATGTGGACTTGAAAATTCATTTCGAGCTGGCCACGCCCCCTCCACAGCGTCATTGCGTGAAGGCAGAGTGGCCAGCTCGAAATGAATTTTCAAGTCCACATCGAAATGAACATCGAAATGAATTTTCATCGCTCGTTACCTGTGTTGTTTTGAGGTGTTGAAAACACGTACGACTGCAGAGATGATAGCGTTAAATCGCTTGCACATACACGTTTTCATCATAAACACATTCAGTATTTGTTGTCTTTGTCAATATCTTAACATAATCATTCAGAAACTGTTTTTGTGGCGAAACGTTTCCGTAACTTCAGGAATCGAGTTACAGTGGATCTTAGGGCTGGGTGATGTGACGATGTTATCGTATATCGCCGATGTCTCGCAAATATCCCGATGTCGATTACAACGAAGGGGTAGTTGTGGCCTAATGGTTAGAGAGTCGGACTCGTGACCAGAAGGTTGTCGGTTCGATTCCCAGGGCCGGCGGGTAACAACTGAGGTGCCCTTGAGCAAGGCACCCTACCCCTACTTGCTCCCCGGGCGCTGCAGTGATAGCTGCCCACTGCTCCGGGGGTACGTGTGTTCACTACTCTCTGGATGGGTTAAATGCAGAGGTCACATTTCGTTGCCTTGTACCTTCGTACATGTGCAATGACAATAAATTGAATCTAAAATCTAAATCTAAAAAAAAAAAAAATCTAAAAATACAGACGGATACCAGACGATAATGGATAATATGCGTTATAACATTATCATGCGATGTAGGCTTTAGCGTGAACGTTAATGTTCATATGCCCAGGCAGTCAGTAACAGTGACAGAATTTTGGAAATGCTGTTTTGTTCGGTCAGTTGAAAGTGCTGCTGTTTTCTGCCAGTCTCTGCACAGATAGACCAAGAGAAAGTCGAGCTGCCTCGGCAAAGCAAATATGGAGCGAAAATTGTGCCTAAACTTAACAAACAAATCCAGCGTTTTGCAAACAAACGCAACCTTTTATGCAAAAGAAACTAAACTCTGAAACAAACAGAAAGCGTTTTACAAATATATAATGCAATTCGAGAGAAAATGCAAATGTGTAACATATAAATGTACTGTGTTTAAGTCTCACCTTTTTATGAGATTCTCTCAGCTTGATTTTCTCACAAATGTGACGTCCAGATTTTCTCACAAATGTGACCGTGCAGATTTTCTCACAAATATGACGTCCAGATTTTCTCACAAATGTGATCATGCAGATTTTCTCACAAATGTGACCGTGCAGATTTTCTCACAAATGTGACGTCCAGATTTTCTCACAAATGTGACCGTGCAGATTTTCTCACAAATGTGATCGTCCAGATTTTCTCACAAATGTGACCGTGCAGATTTTCTCACAAATGTGACGTCCAGATTTTCTCACAAATGGGATCGTGCAGATTTTCTCACAAATGCATGTGCAACTTCCTCTTACAAAACAGCAGGTGGTGTTATTGGGAATTTGACACTAGTTTCCATAGGAAGAAGCCGTGAATACTACCTTGCGTGCCACCCTTGCCAGTGCCAGAAACTGAATTAATTTCATTCATCAAGTTTCATTCAGTTAGTCTCATGAAATTTATTGAAACTGTTAATAATAATCAGTTGCTGTTCTTAATAATAAATGATGAATTATGCATTGGTTTTAATATAGAAATAATGTACAACAAACTGGATGCATTTGCAATGTTGTCACCCCTTCCACCCCATCTCATTCTCTCGTTCTTGTTTTCCAACTGTTTACGTTCACAAAACATACTTTTACAAGGATACTTTCTTATAAGGGAATTTTGACATAATTTTGTGTTTATATCAGGGCTGGCTCTAGGCATGGGCATGGGCATGGGCAGGGGTGGGCTGAACCCACCTAAACGTCTATCTTGCCCACCCAATGAGAATCAAAAAATAACACCAAAATTTGTTGTATTTTCTATTGGCTGAAAGCAACGTCACTCTTCACTTCACTGCTCTGGCTTTAGTTTGAAGCATGCTACAGGTGGAAGCAAAATACTGGAAGCAAAAGGAATTTTAGACGCACTGCACATATGTAAAATTAAGCATGTAAAATTAATTGTGCAGTAAAATCAGATTCATTTATCCGTTTTTGCAGTCTTATTTTGTGCTGTTAACAAACAGCTATTATTTGCTTGCAATATATAGGCTAGATTTTAACCTATTGACTTTCAGTAATGACTGAAAGCTCCATCTTCCGAAGCTCCCGCTTCAGATATAAATCTGTGTCTCTCCATCTCAAACACCCTAATTCACACTGCAGGTGGTAGCGAAACAATGTGCAAAATAGTTTAGTTTAAGCGCAATGCGCGCTCACGATACCACATAAAAAACAGCAGACACGATGTAAAGTTCATTGTGCAGTGTGATAAGATTAATTCATTCAATTCATTAAACGAAATTAAACAGAAATCAGTGATCGTTCAGTGATGGGGAATGTTCTTAGCCTGCTTTCTTGTGTAGGCTTCTATTTATGTCCAGTTTACATAACCGCTTTATTTAAGGTGTACAACATCAACAAAATTACTGTATAATTTATACACAATTACTATATAAGAGGCAATATTCAACAATATACAGTATATAATTGTTTTAAAACCGCAGTCTTCGGTAATAAATGCCTGTTTTTATATTTATAAATATAAATCATTTAAATCCTGCATGTATTGCAGTCATATACTGCAGCGTTTGTTGAATTCCAACAAATTCATGAGAGCATTATAATAAACTAATTTTTAAAAATCTGGCTTATTTCATAAAACATTTTTTTTACTTTTTCTAACGTATACAAACATTAGTTTTGTGTTGCTTAAAACTAAATATGAACTTCGTTTTTTGCTGTGTTTCTGTTTTAAAAATACAGATCATCTTTTCTGTTTCTCCAGTTCATTTTCTCCAAATAAATAAAAAGAAACTATATGAAATTTGGGAGAAATGTTGTCAGAAGTTCACAGAAATAAACAAAAATGATAATTGTACCAAAACATTTTTATCAGAAAAAAAGGAAAATACTTTTTAAATGGACTCTTAATTTTGTCTGCAGCTATACTGTCTGTGTGGTTGGGGTATACTTTATGCCCACCCATGATATCTGCTAGTCCACCCTTCTGCACCTGGCAGGAACCGGGCCTGGTTTATATGTCAATTTTTAGTAAGATTTCAGTATAGTATTTTGCGCTCTTTTTGAGATGCGACTCGGTTTTTAGTGATTTTTCTGCATGAAAGTTGCATTGGTACATATGTTTGATTTTTATCCATAGCAACTCATAAAAAGTATTTAACATTATGTCTAAACACTATGGCATTAAAGTAGAGAGTTTTCTATGCTATAAAAGATGAAAAAGCAAATAAATCGTTGTGGCAGCTAATAACCAAAAAATACTTTTATTAAACGTAAACACAAAACACACAATGGGGCAAAACAGGAATTCTTAATAATAAAACAAACAGAACACTTCCCACGAGGGGGAATAAACTCAAGGACTCAAAAAGAAACAAAAACGTATACTTCACGAAACATGACAGGGCAGGATCACAGCAAGGGCAAAGTTCCAGATGAGGGTAACACAGGGCAAGACAAAGAACGGCAAATACAACAATGATCTGACACAGGACGAGGAATTCACTGGGCTTATAAAGGGGAACACTAACAAGGGATGATGACGCAGGGAGGGTGATGGCTAGATGACGGGGATAAACACTAACGGGGAGATTACCGGGAAACAAGGGGGGCGGGGCCAAGGCAAGAGACAGGAGGACACACGGCGCAATGTCAAAACAAACTGCCACTTACCCCCACACAAGACGTAACACACACAAGACATGGTACTGTCACGACCCTGTCCACAAGGCTCGAAAACACAGGACAGGATCCTGACAATTAGCCTATTTAGGTTTAAAATGAATGCCTCTATTTTTTTTTTGGGCATTTTTTCACAATAAAATAAACCAGCACAAAAAAACTGTAATATAAATGTAAGTCAAACAATTGAACTATCTGCTGTTTTGGGAGAAGTTGCATAACTGAGAAAATCTGCATGGTCACATTTGTGAGAAAATCAAGCTGAGAGAATCTCATAAAAAGGTGAGACTTAAACACAGTACATTTATATGTCACACCTTTGCATTTTCTCTCGAATTGCATTATGTATTTGTAAAACGCTTTCTGTTTGTTTCAGAGTTTAGTTTCCTTTGCATAAAAGGTTGCGTTTGTTTGCAAAACGCTGGATTTGTTTGTTAAGTTTAGGCACAATTTTCGCTCCATAAGCAAAACCTCACGCTCGCGGAGCTGTACTGGTGTTTGAATTGTCCTACCCTATCAGATTTTCCTACCGCAGGGCAAACCTTAATGTAATCTAAACCACATCGACAAAATAAACAGGTAGAATGACTTTACAATGCAAAATACCCTGTCAGATAGTCCTACCATCTTAAAATAAACATGTAGGATTAATTTACAGCGCAACACCCTATCAAATTGTACTATAGGTATTAAATAATATGTAGAATGATTTAACAACGAAAATACACTATCATATTCCCGTAACAGTATAAAATAAACAGGTAGAATGATTTTATAGTGCAAAAAAATGCCTGGTAGGATATTCTGACGGGTAGGATGAAATTTCAGGAGATCTGCAACATTTTTCTACTGCATAAAAGCTGTGGTTTATCTACGCGTTTTACCTGATGAAAGAAGTCACTGCAACACTGGTTTGTGCGCGTGGCGCGCCTGTGTGTGTGTGTGTGTGTGTTCATGTTTGTATATCCCGGTGGGGACCTAAACCTGAATACACACCAACACATGGGGACTCGTGTCACCGTGGGGACCAAAATTGAGGTCCCCAGGGGCAAAAAAGCTAATAAATTGTACAGAACAATATTTTTTACAAATCTAAAAATGCAAAAAGTGTTCTATGATCTTTAGGTTTAGGGATAGGGTTAGGGATAGGGGATAGAATATACAGTTTGTACAGTATAAAAACATTACGCCTATGGACTGTCCCCACGGGGATAGTCAACCAAAGCCTGTGTGTGTGTGTGTGTGCACGGGTACATGTTTGTTTGGCACTTGGTGGGTCCAGAACGAATTCCCTCCCGGTCCGTATCCACAGATTGATCATCTGCGCAACGTTGCGTGAAGTCAAACACACCCGATATTATCGGATATCGCGATGATTTTAAAGTCGATTATCGATAAAAAAAATGTAACTCATCGCCCAGCCCTAGTGGATCTGTCACAGCCCAAACTCAGTGGCGCAAAAATGGGGTATGCAGTATATGCAGTGCATAGGGGCGCCGCACAAGTGCCAGCGCCATTGTGCCAAAATATTATTTAATGTTTTTTAAAATAAAACGTTATAAAAAATATAACGAAAAAGTCATTATCTAAAACGTTTTAGTTTCACTTTTGTCTAGCATTTTAAACGAGTTCAATAAATATATAATTTATTTAATCAAGTTATTATATCAACCAATCACTCTTTGACAGTCAAATGACCAAATGGATCGAGCAAAGAAACTTCCCAAAGCGCAGAACAGAACATGAAAATGAAAAGTAAATTGACAAGTAAAAAACAAGTTATTTAACGTTGCCTGAGAGGTAGTTCATATTATAATATCAGGTCACCTCTAGGCCTACACCTTTGGCGCTTATAAAATAAATCTATGTTTTTGAAGGAGCTTTATAATTACATTCGGGAGAGTCTGAGATGGTTGTTAAAGCTGTTAAGTCTCCCACTATCACGCATTATCGGGTTCTTCATTAATCGTCGGAAGCGTTTTCCCATGACAACGCTAGCTGTGCAGTTTGAACGTCAGGTTCTTGTCCTTCACATAACGCGAGCAGTTGCGTCTTCTGAAAACAGCGCGCAGCACAGAGCACCGGAGATTTTGCATGTGGACACTGAAACAGCGCAATGAGTGACAGGATGACAGAGCGCAAAAGAACGTTAGTTAATAAAAAATAATTTGAGCGTTCAATGTAAGTGAGTTTGTCTTTGTTTTACTTAAATGATGTTTTCATAAAATGTGAACCACAAACTAAAAATGCTTAAAGCAAGGGGAAAATCCAAAGATTTTTTATTTATTTGCGTTATAATATCTGTTATCCATCTTATTTCGTTTTTTCAATAAAATTTTAATTATAAATGCACAGTAAAGGTATGTTTAACATAGGCTATTTTATTGTTGTGCTTTTATTAAATATTAATGAACAACAAACTAAGCATTCGTTTTAAAGTAGGCCTAAGTGGGAAAAAACAAAGACCGTTTGTATATTTGCGTTATACAATGCGAGTATATCATGTGATACGTCTTATTCGTCTTATTCTGATAATAATAAATAATGTTAATAATACTTTTGGTTGAAGGAAAGGGAATAATCTAAATGTATAACTTTAAAGATCAAAATAAGTTTATTTCCTCATCAACAAATCTTTAATGGGCTACAACTCGATTGTTACTTATATTTGGGATATTTAAAGAAGTTTTATTGTTTAAACTTGACAAGCTTTTTTGTTAAAGGTTTTAAATGTCAAAATTCTAGAGTACATAAGTGAAACTCACTTTTCAAAGAATACAATAAATAGCCTTATTTTTGGGTTTTATTTAGTTATTATAAGCAAAAGATAAAATAAAAAATTGTTTAGACTGTTATCCGATTAATCAAAAAAACAATCGTCCAATTATACGGTTATTAAAATAATCGTTAGTATCCGCCCTAATTTATTGTGTATGTCTGAACATAAACTTTATGTACTTTTACTACTTTTTGCTCCTTTGTTTCATTATTTTTCAGATTGTTATTTATATTTTCAGAATTGTGTATCTGTTACACTGTGAAGCAATTGGAAAAGTGTTTCTGTAAAAGGAAACCTTTATGCTTCTGTTATAGATGCAAATCTGATTGTCACCTTCACATGATGTAAAATAGAATGACTCCAAAGGTAATATACAACTTGTCTGCGGATTTTTTATAGGCGCCAATACTGATCTTGCATACCCCTCAGAAAATGTGCAGTTGCGCCCCTGCCCAAACTGCAGCTTCCGGATGAATAAGAAACCAAGGTTAATTTTCGTAAGGGCAGATCTCCACTTTGGCAATGTTTATGTATATTTGTGCATAATCTCTCCCCTTACACTGCCTCCAGCACGAAAGTAGCACAGTACAGACAGGTGTTTTTTCACGTGGATGGATCGCGTTTGTGATTGTACAGTTAGTTACTGAAGAGTGGTTTCACAAAACGACCATTTCTGAACGATTGTATGAAGATATTGGGACAAAAAAGACAATAATCGAAATACTGAATGTGTTCATGATGAAAACGCGTATGAGAAAGTCAATTTATAGTGATTATGAGATATTCAACAGGCGAGCTCACCGCTTGATAAGGCAGAGAATTCTCTATGAGATGTTCTAGCAATGTAGCTACTAGTTCTATCGTCTACAGACAAGTAATAATCTTAAAAAAACAAGTCAGTAATTTTTGTCTTTGTGCTCCAATTCGTGTGCATGCGATTTAAAGTTTTTATCAGTTCTGCAGCCACACATACATGCACATGACGAGCGATGCTGGCTCCGCCTTCACACAATGACGCTGTATCGGGGAGGGGGCGTGGTCAGCTCAAAATGCATTTTCAAGTCCACATTGAATTTTGCAACACCCAACGCGTTGTGTGTAAATGAAAATGCAATCCCAAATGCTCAACCTGTTAATGTTAATGCATTTATGGAAAATAACATTTGAATTTTCATTTTGCTACAGTTTTGCTTGACTATCTTAAACATCAATCCGGGGAATGAATTTTCATTTTAATTACTTAAACTTACAACTTAAAGAGTGTTAAAATATCCATTTAAATAACATATTAAAACTAGTGTACGAACTGACAAATGTAATTGATATAATTGAATTTTTATTTACATTTTTCACTTAATGTTGCACATATTTTATTTAAAATGTATATTTAAATACACAATTGCATTGTCATTTTACATACTGCATTGCCATTTTGCGTATTGCATTTCAAATTGAAAATAGCTACCAATATGCTTCCATATCATAATGGAAGTATTGAGGTAAATGTAGTGTGAACTTCAGAGATGACTCTGTTGTTGGTAGTGTGATGCACCTGTTTCTGTTTGCCTATTGTCTAGAGGATGTGCAGCATAACCCTTTAAATGAGAAAATGAAAAAGTGGAGAAAAAAACCCAAGAAAATTGTCTCTGCCTCTTATTTTGACAATGGTCTGTCTGATTGTGATTGCGAGTTATGCAGGATAGTCACTTAAAACAGAGAAACTCACCAGTTTTTAGCACCGTATTTAAAAAAAATCTCAGGGAATTGTTGTCACAGAGGGATTTTGCAGTATTGCAGGCTGGTGTTGAACCTCAGTTGCCCTCACTCGGGCTTGTCTGAGTCTAGACAGGATTTTCCACTTTTTGAGTAACAGCTGTGCTCGTGGGGCATGCAAAATGATTGTAATTTTCATGCAGCACTGTGAAGTCAAATTTTTTTTAGGGATGCACCGATATGTAAATTATGGCCAATAACGATAACCAATAATTCTTTAAAGAGTACATTCCTCAATATTTTTAAGGGCTTATTTTGGTTTATGGAGTGTCCGACAACAAGTTTATGTACATACATGATGTAAAAATACTATTATTTCGTAATAATAAGCAGTTTTTATTACCTTACTTCTTGACTGACTCTCAAATGATTCGTTCCGCGATTCATCTGTGTAATCTCCGCCTTTCCGCCAGCGTAGTCTGATCTGATTGGTCAGATAGTGTAGTCTGCTGTGATTGGTCAGATGGTCTAGTCTGCTGTGATTGGTCAAATGGTCTAGTCTGCTGTGATTGGTCAAACGCGTTCAGCATGTGTCGCAAATGGACCGCCTATCATTACTGCTGTATTACGGTTTGCAGGTGGTTGGATATTAACAGTGTATAGAGAGAGATGGCGTCGATTTTACCTTACCAGTTCGAGCCCGAGTCTGACGAATCATTCTTTAATCCTTATACAGATGCCAGTAAGAAAAAGGACTGTTTTAGACACTTCTCTTGTAACAGTTAGTTATCACGGCATACAGTGTACGGTGTTCGTATCTTCAGATGTTATTATAACTATAGTACACCACGCAGTTCTTGAAATAAAGACTTTGCGAGTTAATATGGTTGAACACTTACATTAGCGCAACGAGTTTATAGCTAACGTTAGGTAAACAAACAGTAACAACCCCAAAAATAACGGTAACGTTAGCTAAACACAGACATGAGATAACGTCACACAAATTTAATTTTAAGTAAAGACAAAAATAAAGAGTCACACTTACAGGTTGTGATTCGGTGGAGCTTACAGGTCCAAATAAAGTTGGTATTGCAACATCTTTTAAGGAAAGACGTTTAATGTATCCTGCAGTAAAGGCGCCAAGATTGATGAAGCAATCTTCGGTAAAATGACGCGCGCAAAGTAAAACGTTCGGTTTATACTCCTTTGGTGTCGTTTGAAAAATAAATAGTAACCATTTTTTCCTCAGAAGTTCTTCCTTTGGTAGTGAAAATAAGACTGACTTAGTTTCACTACATAGAACACAGCTTCTCTTAGACATGATGCACACGTCACGAACGAGCTAGTACAGTGTTTGGGGAGGAGAGAGTTAAGTTTTCGCAGTCAGTAGGCGGGGATTTTTCTAGTGACGTAGGTACATTGTGGTTAAAGATTCGGACAGGTCATGGCTTGTTCGCGTGATTCAGAGTCGATTACCTTTTTTATAAGCTAATAACTTTGTTATTCGTTCACCTTCGGATTTACAACTTGGCAGATTGCTTACATTCAAACACGGCAAAATTAAACACTTCATGAAATGTATTTTTTATGATCTCGAGGAATGTACTCTTTAACATTGGAAGCCGATAACCGATATATGGCCGATATACAGTATCTATCTATCTATCTATCTATCTATCTATCTATCTATCTATCTATCTATCTATCTATCTATCTATCTATCTATCTATCTATCTATCTATCTATAATATTAATTTAAAGATATAATTCCCTAAGACTGAAACAAAAGGCAAAAAGTAGATAAATGCTTTTATTTGAAAAAATGTACTGCAGAAAACAAGGTTACCATTAGTTCTCTTTCCCCCCCTGAAAATCATGTACCAAGCCTACTTTACAGTAGTTAAAGACTCTTTAACCTTCAAACTTTTCTGGTATATTTTTTATTTAATAAACAAATTATAGATGTTCTTCCAGAGCAACCCAACAAAATGTTTTTTATAGCCACATGTTTAACAGGTCTCAAAACAGAAAGCATTCAGACAGCAATCTGATTCAAACAATATGCTTTTGTTCCTATAATTTACACATTCATACATACTGTATCTACATTCTGTACCTATATCAACAATGTTTTGGTAATAGCAGTAAGTGAATGATCACAACAGAAAGGTACTGTATTAACTAGTTTAACTAGAGGAAATGATTTATGATTAATTGGCTATAATATATTGGCCTAAATTTTATTATCGGCCGATACCGATAACACTAAAAATGACTATTTATCGGCCGATATCGATATGGGTGATAATTTATCATGCATCCCTAGTTTTTTTCTTTTTGTAGTTTCACAAATACTGCGTTTGCCGCGCGGTGCCAATCCATGGCTTCTGTGACCCACAAGTACAACAATTGTCACAAGAAGCCCCTCCCCTACACGCATTTTAACAAACTGTGTAGTGTCTTTCAAATTAAAATATACTTTTAGATATAATTTTTACCTGATTAGGTGTTTTTGCAACTCCTGGTAAGTGTTTAGCTTTTTCATGCTTTATCCCGAAACCAAAGCTCAAAATGACTGTGAAAATTAGTGGCTTACTTTAATTACATGCATTTATGGTGAAATTACTACGTTTTCATCTTAATCTGAGTGATTTTGAGCATGATACGTGTGCTATCGCTTTAAATCAGTGATCCGTAAACTGCACTGCAACAGACAGACTGCATCCTTGGCTGTACGAATGATCTAATCCGTTTACATGGGCATGTAAAAAAATACGCACCGCATACGCACTGCAAACAAAGTATGTGTGAAACAGGCGTTAGTCATTTAATTTGTGAACCTCAAAGATAGGGGTGTAACGATACACTCAGCTCACGATACGATACACATCTCGATATTTTGAACAAAATTTTTAATTCAAATAACATTTATTTTCAAAATATTAACAATTTCAGTAACTTATTTTGTTGCACATACAACTTAATAAAGAATTTTAACATTTTAAGGCTTAACTGAAATTAGAATTAAGATCAGTGTCAATTTTGACAGCAAATTTTGATTTAGTTTTAGTCATAGTCTTTTGACTAAAATACAATTTAGTTTTAGTCATCCCAATTTATCATAGTTTTAGTCTATTTTTAGTCGACAAAATCTACATTATATTAGTCTACTAAAATCTATCTGGATTAACTCATTTAATTGGTGCAATTAAATGTTCCATACAAAGATTTAACTGTTTCGACATAATTTACTTTACCTTGGAATTAAATTAAACCAGGTCATTACCTTTATTTTTCAGAAAAGTTGAGTAACTACTGGATATGCATTGTTGTAACACAGAGAATATTAGACCATGAACGACATGTAGAAGTTCATTCAGTCTCATTTTGACGCAATTGACTCGTTCGTTCAGTGAAGGGTGTGTTCATTCAGTACATTCAACCAATGAAACGCTCTGACAGAGCTCACGCTCAAGCGCTATTGGCTCGTGTCTCTTTGAAGCTGCGCTGACTTTGCTTGAGACAGTAATGAATGAGAAAAGTCTTTCAAAAAGACATATTACATAAACTGTATTAAATTTCTTCAATCATGCAGATCACATACTTGTTTTATAGCATGTCATTCGATCTTTTAATATACAGTACGACTCACTTCATCGCTTCTCTGATCGGAACAGCTCTGGGTTTTTTTGGGCTTACTTTGTTGCATGTCACGTTATGCAGCAGCTCACGTTAGCGGATAAATGAACATTGGCATTTAAAAACGTTTGTGCTGCCTTTGTAATGAGTTTCGGGGTGACTCGCCTGCAGTCACGCTTCAAGTTTGCTGTGTTTTACCGGCGATTGTGAAGGAAAATATGATGCTTCGTAAACCACTTGGAGACACAGATTGTGTCTCTCTCTATCGCATATGTGAGATAAGCACACGTGACGCGCTGGCACAGAGTAGGTAGCGTCTTGACCGCTGAACGAATAGAATTAAACATATCGTAAAATATCCCCATCTCTCTACTAGACGTCTGCCTGGTTAACCGAAAATGTCTATCACGTGATTTATGCACAACTTGTGAGTGAAGTACGGTAAAATGCTGCTGCATCCGAAAGCCAGAGGGCGCGCTCGTGCAGAAACTCCAAATACGCACTGCAGAAGAAGACCATAACACACGTAGTTCTAGGAAATGCCTAAGGACATGTTTTTATCACTGATCCTCAATCCTCCTCAGGTATTTTCATGATAATAAAGTATAGTTATAATGATCATGTTTGACGGGTGTTGCTTTTTTAAATGCACGTTATAAGCTACTCAAACTCACACTGCTTTTAGATCGAGCAGCATTTCCTACTGATCCCAGAGACGTGCTTCACGGATAAGCTACGCATCAATAAAATAATCGATACCTTGCATTATCGCAGCCAGCTCGGTTTCAGCAGGATTTAGTGGTAACCGCGGTTAACTGGGCACATGTCTACTGTCTACGATGCGCATCGTATCATTTTTGCATCGCGAAATATCGTAATACGAAGTATCGTTACACCCCAAGAGCACTCTTACATAATTTAAATCACTTTCTTCTCATTCTCTGCTGGTTGCCCAAAAGATAATAGCCTACCTGTCTAAATTGAAAACAAGATTTCCTCCCAAAGTTTTATTGGACCTTTCTGCTTATACACAGATCCAGCATTATTCTTTTTCTGTCATTGTCTGGTCTGTAGAGTAGAGTACACTACACATCACATAAAATCAGTCTAAACTATTTCAACTGCTCACTCACTTATCATTAAACTTGGCAACATTAAAAAGCTACAAACTCTCTCCAAAAGTTTGCACTTTAGAGACATCTGTCAGCCTGACAACAGATGGTTTTTGCTGGGCCTAGGATAGGGATAGGTGTGATTGACAGTGATGACATATTTGACGTGAAAAAAATAGCAAATAGCAAAATTCATAATTTACTCACCCTTGTTATCACAGATGTGTATGGCGTACTTTCTTCTTTTAAACACAAACACATAGTTTATTATTAAAATAACAACACAAAACAAACACATAGCACCACTGAATTAAAATATAATGGCATGTCAGTAATTTTAAACATTTAAAAGGAACTCCGGGTATTAAGACTTGTATGCCTTATTAGATTACCGTTGCCCCAACGTATACTGATACCATGTACAATATATACGAAATATGGCTTAGTCGTTAAAAAAATTGTAAAAAAGATCGGCGGTAGTAAGCCGCCATTGTTGTTGACATCGCAATGCATTTTGATCTATGCTTCGTTATTATGATACTGCTATGTTACAAAAATGTCATCTGTTCAGCCTTTTCTATTTGAGCCAGAGCGCGAAATTACTGAGGATGGAAACACTGAAGACGTTCAGTATCAGTATAATCAAAACGAAAAAGATCGGAGAGTGGCTCAAAATGGATGGTGTCTTTGTGGATATTGCTTACCGATGCTAACCGACGCTAACCGACAGGGAGAGCGTTTGCTGTAAGGAGCTGCAATTTTTTTGCTGTAGCATTAGCTGTTCAAGGTACGTTTTCAGATCGAACCACACATGTAACTAAACGACTCACTAACATCCACTGACTGACCACTGTACTATACCGCTGCATCTGCGTGTGTTGCATGAATCATAACTGAACAACACTGTACACTTACTGACAGCAGTGAAACTGACAATCGTGCGGTTCCTCCTCGAAAAAGCTCTAACTTTCTCCTTCAGTGGTGGCAGCATCATGTTTCCATCCTAGCAGCATAGCATCTAGCATTTCTTGTCTTCACTCGATAACCTGGGGCTTTACACTCCTTGTGGGGAAAAATAGATGGTACAGCATTCGTTTTTAAGCCTTCGCTTATAACCACGGCCACCTGTAAGCTCTTTCATTAGCTGTGGTCTACTACAAGCCTCAAAGTCATCGGGGCTAAAGTGACGAGAACAAAGACGCGGGTCTATGGGAAGTTCTGGTCGCCCACATTTATGTTCCCATTGTTTTCTCCTTTTCTTGTCGCTGGGAACGCTGTGAAGGCTTATGTCGGTTGTCTAGTTGCCCTTCGACTGAAAATTACACACAATAGCAGCACAATGTGGCATCGTATCAGTATTTTTTATTCCGAGTTGTGTTCTACTTACAGGGAGCTCACCGTGCAGCAACCATGTGAAAAATATGCAAAAGACGATGCAGATTTCTTAAATATCGCAAATCGTATGTAGATTTCTAATACATATTTCATTAAGAGACATAATTTGCGTTTTTTTAAGCCATATATGTCTTAATACCCGGAGTTCCTTTTAACAAAGTTGTCTGATAGATTGTACATGTGTGTGTGTTATCTTTGCTTGTCTTCATTTCTTTTTATTTCTTATTTTCTTGGATGCAGTATTTGTAATGTATTCATTTAAATTGGATGATATTAATATGTGTTTGCTTTCATTTTCTAAATAAGTTCAAATATTAATAGGTTTTTCACACACATCTATCATTTTGCATTTATTAGCTCACTGGAGTCATTTGGATTACTTTTACGATGGTTGTATGTGCACTTTTGAGTGCCATATAAGATAACATGATGCCATTTTGTAATATATAATGGTCGGGTATTTATCTGTTCACCAGAGTGGTTATTTTCAGTAGTAACAATCTTTTTAGCTGAACTTATGCATAAAGTACAAACCGCACGGCACTGCTGTTCATTGGCAATAAAGCTCTTCTGATTCTGATTCTGATAAAACTAACAGAAACTGCAGGCAGCTTGTTTGTTTCTGTCTGACTGCGCTGTTTCATGGGGTGCTTCAAATGCACTTTTTTTCTCATTGTCAGCCGTGGTGCCAGCGAGAGGTGGGAGGAACTAAACAAGTAGGTCATGCAGATAGACATGAATAGCTGATTACATCAGAGCGCTCTACACCGAGCTGCTTTTGCCAGGCCACTGGACATTACCAATTGCCAACCTATTTAACTAGTTTTTGTTATTTCGCTCCCTGAACTTAAAGTGAATTGGAACAGTTTGTCTGCATTGGCTCTGTTTTTAGGCTTTTTGCTTGATGCGTCTTGTTCTCTCTGCTGAAAAAAACAATGGACATTCTAATGTTTTCCATTACAAATGCAAATACGAACCATTACAAATTTTCTTCATGTAGTGTGTTTTGGGTGTTAATCCATTAGTATTTAATGGTGTTCGGTTTGTTCCCATCTGCCAGATAACATCCCCGAACAGAACCCAACACATTACAAGTGGAGAACCCCAGAGACTATTATAATTTCTATTAAAGCCAGTATAGAGAGTATGCACGTTAACACGCCAAAACACTCTCCCTTGAGTGGCAAAAAGGCTGCTTACAATATCAGGAAACGCAATTCCGCGCATCAGTAACACATCAGTATCCAAGGACACCTGTTTCCTTTGTAAGTCGCAAGGATCACTGTCAAGTCCAGCTGCTTTTAATTTCAGCAAATAATTGCGTTTTATTCCCGGTTTCATTTTTTCTTCCTATTGAAAGCTGCCATTTTGCTGCTTGTTTTACCACTCAAGGGAACGTGACCTGGCATGTTCACGTGGGAAAGTGATGTCAATGCATACCCTCGATTATAGCATTTCTGTGATGTTTTCTTTTCAAACCTGTATGACTTTCTTCTGCAGAACACAAAAGAAGATATTTTGAAGAATTTTTGTAACCAAACAACATTGGACCCCTTGACTATCATCATATGGGAACAAAACCTGACATTTCTTTAATTATCTGCTGTTCTAACTTGCTCAACTTGCAATGTGCTCTTTGCTCAACTTGATTTTTTATGTCAAATTCTTTTTACACAAAATGTGACTTAAAATGCTTTTTCATTTAGGTTCTTATAGCTAGTATTCCCTTACAGTCATGGTCTGAGATTCTTGTGTTCAGTGATAAAACGGGGTGGGAGGGGTTTTCAAAACAGGAGAGAAGGTTAAAGGTCATGGCATAGCAAAAGCATTAGTCACTCATTATGTATAATAAAACGTTATTGCATTGTTTATTTTATTTAATATTCATCACTATTTAAATCATTATGGCTTATAATTGGTGATTCTTGCTCTGTTGCAGCCTTTTTTCAATTTGACGAAACTGAGAAAACTCAGCCTGAGTGACAATGAGATCCAGCGGCTGCCAGGGGATATAGCTAACTTTAACCAGCTTGTAGAGTTGGACGTGTCTCGAAATGGTAAGAGGTGATCTTTTGGCCCTTTGATTTTTCAGACTGCTGTTTAATGAGTGTAAGTGTCTGTGAGAAGCTTTGACCTCACCCATACTCTACCAGCATCCGCCCAGTCACAGCGGCTGTTTTTCAACACTCAGCAATTATCTAACCAGTGCTCGAACTGAGTCATGTTTTATGTGTGGTCCCCATGTTTTGTTTTTCAAAATAACTTGAAAACAAAACTTATTTTAAAGTAGGTTTTAATAGAAAATATTGTAAAACAATACTGAATATATTATTTGAGCTAGTACACTTAAAGGAGCTTCAGTAATGTCATCACTGATAATAATCATGCAGTGATGTCCGACAATAAACAGTGCATTGTTACACATAGTCGTAATGCTGAACATGCGAGTAATTTTCTGTCAACTGGTCTTAAGCAGATTTTGTTTGCTATTATTTTATTCCACACACAACAAGGTCTTAAAGCAGGAGTCTCCAGTCCTGTTCCTGGAGAGCCAGTGTCCTCCAGAGTTTAGCCCCAATCATCAAACAAACCTGAACCATCAAATCATGAACTTACTTGACAGACTAGAAACTAGGGATGGCACAGTTCTCAATAACTTTTCGGTACGACCTCAATACAGGTCAATACTGGTATGTGAACTGCGTTTTTATAAATAAATTCCGTGCGTTTTATTACTCTCTGAACTGGCTCTGTCCATGTTTGTCTGTACGTCTGCACACTGAGATAGATAAATGCCTCCCCACGAGAAAAAATCAAATAACAATGCGCTGAAGTTAGGGACGCTTACAATGCTGGTGTCAGATTTCACAGTCGAGCGGTGAAGCGAGGATACCTGCAACATGAGCAGCAATATAATACTGACGAACAGTCGTGGGCTATATGAAACCTAGAGGTTTTATTGTATGCCCATTTCACCAAAGTGATAATGTCAGAATTTGGCAAATCAAGAATGTATTTCATCTGTTTTATGCTGCATAAGAAAGCAGCACGTTCATGTTGCTCACCCAGCACATGCAGGGAGAGCGTCTACAGCACCGTGGCCACTGACCGGCAGTGTTTGCAGTGCTCAATGTGCACTACGCATCTGTCTATTTAATACCATTACAGCAATAGCAAGTTTGCTATATGTTATTTTAAATACACTGATGCGCAAAACCTCTTCAAGAAGCTTATTTTACTGGCATGTTGATGAACTGTAAACAAAGAATTGCTGTGAGCTGCCAGTGTAATTCTTTTTTATATTATTCAATACACCAGGAATTTGTACAGGAAGTTGCTTTTTGCTTAAAGAGAATAAAATAAGTCAAGTAAAATAAAGAGCATTGCAATAAGTTTTGTTTCTTCTTAACTTCTTACTTTTTCTGTCAGATTTCTGTCAATACACTTTAATGTGCCAACTAGCCATTAGAAATGAATCAAAAACCGTGGGTAAAAAACCAAGGTACGTATTGAACCATTGGTTAACTGTATTGTTGCATCCCTACAAGAAACTTCCTTTGAGATGTTTTGAGGCAAGTTTGAGATAAACTCAGCGGGACAGTGGCCCTCCCTTACTGTGTTTGGACACCCCTGTCCTGATGCCTTTATGAAAATATAGAAAATAATAACGGAAATGTTTGGTTCATATAAATAACTAGGCCTAGATACAAATTATAATACAAACCCAATTCCAAAAAAGTTGGGACACTGTACAAATTGTGAATAAAAACAGAATGCAATGATGTGGAAGTTTCAAATTTCAATATTTTATTCAGAATACAACATAGATGACATATCAAATGTTTAAACTGAGAGAATGTATCATTTTAAGGGAAAAATAAGTTGATTTTAAATTTCATGGCATCAACACATCTCAAAAAAGTTGGGACAAGGCCATGTTTACCACTGTGTGGCATCCCCTCTTCTTTTTATAACAGTCTGCAAACGTCTGGGGACTGAGGAGACAAGTTGCTCAAGTTTAGGAATAGGAATGTTGTCCCATTCTTGTCTAATACAGGCTTCTACACTGCGTTCCAAATTATTATGCAAATTGGATTTAAGTGTCGTAAACATTTAATTTTATATTGTTCAATTAAACTTATGGATGGTATTGTGTCTCAGTGCTCTTTGGATCACTGAAATCAATCTCAGACACCTGTGATAAGTAGTTTGCCAGGTGAGCCCAATTAAAGGAAAACTACTTAAGAAGGACGTTCCACATTATTAAGCAGGCCACAGGTTTCAAGCAATATGGGAAAGAAAAAGGATCTGTCTGCTGCCGAAAAGCGTCAAATAGTGCAATGTCTTGGACAAGGTATGAAAACATTAGATATTTCACGAAAACTTAAGCGAGATCATCGTACTGTGAAGAGATTTGTGGCTGATTCAGAGCACAGAAGGGTTCGTGCAGATAAAGGCAGAATGAGGAAGGTTTCTTCCAGACAAATTCATCGGATTAAGAGAGCAGCTGCAAAAATGCCATTGCAAAGCAGCAAACAGGTATTTGAAGCTGCTGGTGCCTCGGGAGTCCCGAAAACCTCAAGGTGTAGGATCCTCCAGATGCTTGCAGTTGTGCATAAACCTACTATTCGGCCACCCCTAACCAATGCTCACAAGCAGAAACGGTTGCAGTGGGCCCACACATACATGAAGACTAATTTTCAAACAGTCTTGTTTACTGATGAGTGCCGTGCAACCCTGGATGGTCCAGATGGATGGAGTAGTGGATGGTTGGTGGATGGCCACCATGTCCCAACAAGGCTGCGACGTCAGCAAGGAGGTGGCGGAGTCATGTTTTGGGCTGGAATCATGGGGAGACAGCTGGTGGGCCCCTTTAGGGTCCCTGAAGGTGTGAAAATGAACTCTGCAAGGTATGTAGAGTTTCTGACTGAGCACTTTCTTCCATGGTACAAAAAGAAGAACCATGCCTTCCGTAGCAAAATCATCTTCATGCATGACAATGCACCATCTCATGCTGCAAAGAATACCTCTGTGTCATTGGCTGCTATGGGCATAAAAGGAGAGAAACTCATGGTGTGGCCACCATCCTCCCCTGACCTCAACCCTATTGAGAACCTTTGGAGCATCCTCAAGCGAAAGATCTATGATGGTGGGAGGCAGTTAGCATCAAAACAGCAGCTCTGGGAGGCTATTCTGACATCCTGCAAAGAAATTCAATCAGAAACTATCCAAAAACTCACAAGTTCAATGGATGCAAGAATTGTGAAGGTGATATCAAAGAAGGGGTCCTATGTTAACATGTAACTTGCCCTGTTAGGATGTTTTTGATTGAAATAGCTTTTGATTTCAGTAAATATGACCTCCTAATGCTGCAAATTCAACAAATGACCATTTTCAGTTTTTTACAACCTATGAAATGTTTTCAAACTCTGTTGTGCATAATAATTTGGAACAGTGCATTTTGAGTTTTTCATTTTTTAAATAAATACTGTTGTCAGTGGGAGGTTTGTTCAATAAAATTCCAAATGTACCCTAACTGTTGATTACTTGAAAATTATACTGACTGTCATTTGCATCGACAAATTAGGAAAACCAGAGAAAGATATCATTTGCATAATAATTTGGAACGCAGTGTATTTACATGAACAACCACGAAATAAAGCCAAAACATCTCCTAATGCAGCTCCTGGAAATAAATTAGTTGAAAATTGCAGCTCTTTCTGGAAGTCTTGTTAGCGTCTCACTGTGCTGATGACGAAACAGCGCCACCATAGTGACCTAATGCTGCAAGTTATAAATAAATCAATTCACCGAATTCAACCTACACTATAGACAGTTAAAGCGAACAACATGCAAACATTATGTGGCCCAAACTTGATTTCCGGGAGACCTCCGAAAAGAATCAATGACTGTTGGATCTTACTTTGAAACACTTTAGTACCGCACTGCGTTTATACAGACTCGTCCATCTTCTAATCGGACCAAGAGATTACGTAATATTACCCGCTGAGGAGAAAGATATCAGGATGATCTGCATAATAGTCGATATGGTGGGAACCAGAGACAGATATCATTGTAATATTTGCGAATCGACCACTGAGTCTCGCACCTTTTCTTAGGGTCTCTCTTTGGTCGCATCTTCCTCTTTATGATGCGCCAAATGTTTTCTATGGGTGAAAGATCTGGACTGCAGGCTGGCCATTTCAGTACCCGGATCCTTCTTCTACGCAGCCATGATGTTGTAATTGATGCAGTATGTGGTCTGGCATTGTCATGTTGGAAAATGCAAGGTCTTCCCTGAAAGAGACGACGTCTGGATGGGAGCATATGTTGTTCTAGAACTTGGATATACCTTTCAGCATTGATGGTGCCTTTCCAGATGTGTAAGCTGCCCATGCCACACGCACTCATGCAACCCCATACCATCAGAGATGCAGGCTTCTGAACTGAGCGCTGATAACAACTTGGGTTGTCCTTGTCCTCTTTAGTCCGGATGACATGGCGTCCCAGTTTTCCAAAAAGAACTTCAAATTTGATTCGTCTGACCACAGAACAGTTTTCCACTTTGCCACAGTCCATTTTAAATGAGCCTTGGCCCAGAGAAAACGCCTGCGCTTCTGGATCATGTTTAGATATGGCTTCTTTTTTGACCTATAGAGTTTTAGCGGCAACGGCGAATGGCACGGTGGATTGTGTTCACCGACAATGTTTTCTGGAAGTATTCCTGAGCCATGTTGTGATTTTGTCACGAATCGTGGTGGTGGAAGAACCCAAGCGCAGGCAGGCAGTGAATTAAGGGGTTAAACAAAAAGACTTTATTTAAACAATAAACACAAAACAAAGACCCACAATGGGGTAAAAACAGGAACAAGGAAAAACACTAGCACAGAGCAAAAACTAACTAAACACTAGACATGAACTAAACTCAACACTTACTGGACTAGACACGGAACGCAAAACTGGCACTGAGGCACAAACGGCAGAACGCACGGGTGGCACACTGAACACAAGGCAACTGGAAACATACAGAACACGGACCGAACATAGTACAGATACAATGACAGAGCACAGGACAATGAAACATGAGGACTATATAAAGGGGAGGAAATCAAGAGGGAACAGGTGTGAGACATGAACTAATCAACAAGCAATAACGAGGGATACAAAAGGGCGGGAACACAGACAAAGACCGGAGAGAGTATCGAAGACCGAAAGGGTCAAAAAGACTCTCTCCACACATAACAAGGGATCCTGCCGTGATTCTGTCCCATAACCAAGATAGACATGACATGATGAGGTAGAATCACGACAGATTTCCATTACAGTAGCATTCCTGTATGTGATGCAGTGCCGTCTAAGGGCCCGAAGATCACGGGCATCCAGTATGGTTTTCCGGCCTTGACCCTTACGCACAGAGATTGTTCCAGATTCTCTGAATCTTTGGATGATATTATGCACTGTAGATGATGATAACTTCAAACTCTTTGCAATTTTTCTCTGAGAAACTCCTTTCTGATATTGCTCCACTATTTTTCGCCGCAGCATTGGGGGAATTGGTGATCCTCTGCCCATCTTGACTTCTGAGAGACACTGCCACTCTGAGAGGCTCTTTTTATACCCAATCATGTTGCCAATTGACCTAATAAGTTGCAAATTGGTCCTCCAGCTGTTCCTTATATGTACATTTAACTTTTCCGGCCTCTTATTGCTACCTGTCCCAACTTTTTTGGAATGTGTAGCTCTCATGAAATCCAAAATGAGCCAATATTTGGCATGACATTTCAAAATGTCTCACTTTCAACATTTGATATGTTATCTATATGTGACCCTGGATCACAAAACCAGTCTTAAGTAGCACGGGAACATTTTTAGTAAAAGACAAAAATACATTGTGTGGGTCAAAATTATCGATTTTTCTTTTATGCCAAAAATCATTAGGATATTAAGTAAAGATCATGTTCCATGAAGATATTTTGTAAATTTCCTACCTCAAATATATAAAAACTTTATTTTTGTGAGTGGATGGTCTGCCACAGTGCCCCTGATTAACAACTTCAAAGGCAATTTTCTCAATATTTTGATTTTTTTGAGCTCTCAGATTCCAGAGTTTTAAACGGTTGTATCTCAGCCAGATATTGTCCTATTCTAACAACTCATACATCAATAAAAAGTTTATTTATTCATCTTTCAGATTATGTAAAAATCTCAATTTCGAAAGATTGACCCATAAGACTGGTTTTGTTGTCCAGGGTCACATATTCTATTGTGAATAAAATATAAGTTTATGAGATTCGTAAATTATTGCATTCCTTTTTTATTCACAATTTGTACAGTGTCCCAACTTTTTTGGAATCGGGTTTGTACATATAGATTTTTTGTGTTGATCAAGAATGAAGATAAAGCTAAATGTGTCCTGTTTATTTAAGGAATTCAAAACACCAATGTGGAATGGATAAATACAGTATAAAAAAGAGAGAAAGAAAGAATTACTATCAAAAAATGTGTATGAAATCCAGTTGGGGCTTTATTAGCATCATTTTTTTTGCTCAAGGTGCCAAACAAGCAATAATCAATATCACAGGGTTACATTTTTAAAGATATTGTATCTCACAGAAGTGAGTACACCCCTCACATTTTAGTAAATATTTTATTATATATTTTCATGTGACAACACTGAATAAATTACACTTTGATACAATGTAAAGTAATGAGTGTACAGCTCTTATAACAGTGTAAATTTGCTGTCCCCTCAAAATAACTCAACACAGAGCCATTAATGTCTAAACCCCTGGCAACAAAAGTGAGTACACCCCTAAGTGAGAATGTCTAAATTGGGCCCAAAGTGTCAATATTTTGTGTGGCCACCATTATTTTCCATCACTTCCTTAGCCCTCTTGGGCATGGAGTTCACCAGAGCTTCACAGGTTGCCACTGGAGTCCTCTTCCACTCCTCCATGACGACATCACGAAGCTGGTGGATGTTAGAGACCTTGCGCTCCTCCACCTTCCGTTTGTGGATGCCCCACAGATGCTCAATAGGGTTTAGGTCTTCACCTTTACCCTCAGCTTCTTTAGCAAGGCAGTGGTCGTCTTGGAGGTGTGTTTGGGGTCGTTATCATGTTGGATTACTGCCATGCAGCCCAGTCTCCGAAGGGAGGGGATCATGCTCTGCGTCAGTATGTCACAGTACATGTTGACATTCGTGGTTCCCTCAATGAACTGTAGCTCCCCAGTGCCGACAGCACACACTTGACACCATCTGAACCAAATAAGTTTATCTTGGTCTCATCAGACCATAGGACATGGTTCCAGTAATCCATGTCCTTAGTCTGCTTGTCTTCAGCAAACTGTTTGCAGGCTTTCTTGTGCATCATCTTTAGAAGAGGCTTCCTTCTGGGACGACAGCCATGCAGACTAATTTGATGCAGTGTGCGGCGTATGGTCTGAGCACTGACAGGCTGACCCTCCACCCCTTCAACCTCTGCAGCAATGCTGGCAGCACTCATACATCTATTTCCCAAAGACAACCTCTGGATATGATGCTGTGCACGTGCACTCAACTTCTTTGGTCGACCATGGCGAGGCCTGTTCAGAGTGGAACCTGTCCTGTTAAACTGCAGTGTAGTCTTGGCCACCGTGCTGCAGCTCAGTTTCAGGGTCTTGGCAATCTTCTTATAGCCTAGGCCATCTTTATGTAGAGCAACAATTCTTTTTTTCAGATCCTCGAGAGTTCTTTGCCATGAGGTGCCATGTTGAACTTCCAGTGACCAGTATGAGAGAGTGAGAGCGATAACACCAAATTTAACACACCTGCTCCAATATTCACACCTGAGACCTTGTAACACTAACGAATCACATGACAGTGGGAGGGAAAATGGCTAATTGGGCCCAATTTGGGCCCAGAACAAAAGTAGGAAAGCACCAGGCCCAGACGGTGTGTCACCAGCCTGCCTAAAAATATGTGCTGACCAGCTGGCCCCCATCTTCACACAGATCTTCAACAGATCACTGGAGCTGTGCGAAGTCCCCTCAAACGCTCCACCATCATCCCAGTCCCAAAGAAACCCAAAATTACTGGACTTAATGACTACAGACCTGTGGCTAACGTCTGTGGCCATGAAATCATTTGAAAGAATGGTTTTGGCCTATCTGAAGGACATCACTGGTCCCTTACTGGACCCCCTGCAGTTTGCCTACAGAGCAAACAGGTCTGTGGATGATGCTGTGAACATGGGACTGCACTTCATCCTTCAGCATCTGGACAGACCAGGGACCTTTGCGAGGATCCTGTTTGTGGACTTCAGCTCCGCTTTTAACACCATCATCACGGACATCCTTCAGAATAAACTGGCACAGCTCTCCGTCCCCACCTCTGTCTGTCAGTGGATCAACAGCTTCTTGACAGACAGGCAGAAGTTTGTAAAGCTTGGTAAATTAAAATCCAACACCTGCACCATCAGCACTGGAGCTCCTCAGGGCTGTGTTCTCTCCCCACTGCTCTTCTCCATTTACACGAATGATTGCACATCTAAAGACCCCTCTGTCAAGCTCCTGAAGTTTGCAGACGACACCACACTGATCGGCCTCATTCAGGATGGTGACGAGTCTGCTTACAGACAGGTGGTCAAGGAGCTGTCTGTCTGTCTGGTGTAGTCTTAACAACCTGGAGCTTAACACACTTAAAACTGTGGAGATGATCGTGGACTTCAGGAGAAAGCCCCCTGTTCTCCCCAAACTCACCATCATGAACAGCACTGTGACTGCAATGGAGTCATTCAGATTCCTGGGCACCACAATTTCTCAGGATCTGAAGTGGGACACTCACATTGACTCTATTGTTAAAAAGGCCCAGCAGAGGCTGTACTTCCTTCGCCAGCTGAAGAAGTTCAACCTGCCACAGGAGTTGCTGAAACAGTTCTACTCTGCCATCATCGAATCCATCCTCTGCTCTTCTATAACTGTCTGGTTCAGCTCAGCTACCAAATCTGATCTCAGAAGAATACGGAGGGTAGTCCGCACTGCTGAGCGTATCATTGGTACAGCCATCCCCACTCTCCAAGAACTGTACCCATCCAGAATGAGCAAAAGGGCTGGTAAAATCACTCTGGACCCCTCACACCCAGCACACTCCCTTTTTGAACTGTTACTGTCTGGTCGACGCTACAGAGCACTGAGCACCAGAACGACCAGACACAGGAACAGTTTCTTCCCTCAGGCAATCCATCTTATGAACACTTGACATTAAACGCGGAACACACAACTCTATATTACATTATTTGTTCACCAAATTTGCACATATCAGACCTGTACATACATAATTGTCTATATTGTATATTGTGTTTTTGCTGTTTTGTACATTGCCTATTTCTATATTATTGTATATTATTATTATTATTTTTTTTTACTTCTGTGTTCTGTCCTGTTGCTGTCTTTCTGTTGCACTGTGGAGCTTCTGTCACTATAACAAATTCCTCGTATGTGGAAACATACTTGGCCAATAAAGCTCATTCTATTCTATTCTATTCTATTCTATTCTATTCTATTCTATTCTATTCTATTCTATTCTATTCTATTCTATTCTATTTGGACATTTTCACTTAGGGGTGTACTCACTTTTGTTGCCAGTGGTTTAGACATTAATGGCTGTGTGTTGAGTTATTTTGTGGGGACAGCAAATTTACACTGTTATACAAGTGTGTTATATAAGTGTGTTATTTTGTATGTGTTATACAAAAATACTTTACATTGTAGCAAAGTTTCTTCAGTCTTGTCACATGAAAAGATATAATGAAAAATAAAACTTCTGTGAGATACTGTACATGACAAGTCACCTAAAAATAGACTTTTTGTTTGACATTTTTACTGTATCTTATCTACAAATTACAGTTTGTCATTATTTTATTCTAAAATGTAGGAATCTTATAATTGATATAAAATAAACATTACAATTATGCTTATCATGTGTGTGCTTTTCCAGATAAAAATGTGTATGTGTTAACTTATGATCTGCTGAAGCCTCTACAAAAATAAATCCTGTTTTTACTATAGTAAACATAGTTTAACTATGGTATGTGCAGGGAAGCGCAGTCCTGCAACCATGTTTTGTCAGATTTATTACCATTTATTAACTAGTAACTAGTAAAACTAGTAACTACAGTGCCCTCCACTATTATTGGCACCCTTGGTAAATATGAGCAAAGAAGGCTGTAAAAATAAATCTGCATTGTTTCTCGATTTGATCTTTCATTTAAAAAATCTACAAAATTCCAACATTTCATTGAAGGAAAACAATTTGAAGTAGGGGGAATATCACATTGTAAAAAAAGTTTTTCTTCCATACATGTTGGCCAAAATTATTGGCACCATTGTATTTAAAACACTCCGCAACTTCAATTTATAAGAAAAACAGCTCTGAGTGTTTTCTCTTCAGTCTGATGACTAATGAGGATTGAGAATTCATTGAGAGTCATCCGAGTTCATTACTCCATAAAAAAATCCAGATCCTTCAAATGTTGGTGCTCCCTCTTCTTCAGTTCATCACACTCATTTTCTATAGGGTTCAGGTCAGGGAACTGTGATGGCTATGGCAGGACCTTGATTTTGTGTTCAGTGACCCATTTTATGTTGATTTGGATGTTTGTTTTGAACCAATGTGCTGATGCAAGATCTAACCACGAACCATTATAATATTTCTATTAGAGCAAGTTAGGTTTTGATTTTTATATCTGTTGGTATTTGATAATACGTGATGCCATGTATCTGATCAAGATGTCCAGAACCTCTGGTATAAAAGTAGGTCCACAGCAATGAAGATCTGGTGGTATATTTAACTGTGGACATGGGACACTTTTTTTTATCCAAGTGTGCACCAAACCTATCTTGTTTTATTGCTGCCAAAAAAAACTATTTTTCATTTCACATGGCCATAGACCCCAGTCCTGTTTGAAGTTTATTTTTGCATGAGAGCAGATTTGTTCTTGAACGGTGTCCCAAACAACTTGTGGTGATGGAGGTGCAGTTTTCCTTTATTTAATTTTTTCCTGACACAAAAATTCAACTAATTTCTGAAATTCTCAGTCTGTGATCTTTGAAAAGCCATTGGCCACTCAAAATATTCTCTTTGCTGTGCATTAAGACAATATAGACACACATTCTCTTTCAGGCAGATTTGCAACATCTCCAGTCCATTTAAACTTATTAATTATTGCCCTGATGTTGGAAATGGGGATTTTTATTGTTCAACCATTTCCTTTTAAATCCACTTTCTATTTTGTGTAGCTCAACAATATTTTGCTGCACATCAGAACTACATTCTTTGGTTTTACCCATTGTGATGAAGGATTAAGGGGGTTTGGGCTTTGTGTTACTTATATTATTCTCCTGTGAATCAAGAAGTCATGACTGGACAACATCATGTTTCTAGTCACGTTGGTGTGCTCAGAAAATGTAAATATTAATGGGAATATACTTGGGAGATATTTTACCCATAAGAATTTCTAGCGGTGCCAATAATTGTGGCCAGGGTGTATTAGTGATTTTTTTTTTCACAATGTGATATTCCCCCCACTTCAAATTGTTTTACTTGAATGAAATGTTGGAATTTTTTAAATAAAGAAATTCGAAAAGAGAAACAATGCAGATTTATTTTTACAGCCTTCTTTGCTCATATTAACCAAGGGTTCGAATAATAGAGGAGGGCACTGTAGTAGGGGTGTGACGAGATCCGATGTGTCTCGAGTAGGGATGCACGATAAATTATCGGCCATATCGGTATCGGCCGATAAATGGTCATTTTTAATGTTATCGGTATCGGCCAATAATAACATTTATGCCGATATATTATAGCCTATAAATCTTAAATCATTTCCTCTGGTTAAACTACTTCATCTGCTGCTCACAGTTAAAATACACTACAGTACTGTCTTTCTGTCTTGATCATTCACTTACTGCTATTATCAAAACATTGCTGATGTAGGTACAGTATGTAGATACAGTATTTATGAATGTGTAAATTATAGGAACAAAAGCATATTGTTTGAATCAGACTGCTGTCTGAATGCTTTCTGCCTTGAGACCTGTTAGACATGTGGCTATTGAAAAAAAATTCCGGAAGAACATCTATAATTTGTTTATTAAATATACCGTAAAAGTTTGAAAGTTGAAGAATCGTTAACTAGTGTAAAGTAGGCTTGGTACATGATTTTCAGGGGAAAAAAGAGAACCAATGGTTACGTTGTTTTCCGCGGTGAATGTTCTCAAATAAAATCAGTTGTCCAATTTTTGCCGTTTGTTTCAGGCTTCAGAATTTTATATTAATATTTCGATGCTTTTTATCGGCCAATATATATTGGTTATCGGCTTCCAATGTTAAAGAATTATCGGTCATCGTTATCGGCCAAAATGTACATATCGGTGCAGGGCTTGACATTAAGCATTGTCATGTGGTTGTCCTTTGGACAAGTAAATTTGTCATTCACTTGTCCGAGTACAAAAATGACTTGTCCAAAGATAAAAAAAGATATTTCATTTGAATTATAATATAAAATAATCAATATAATTGTTTCGGATTTAGATTAGTTAAAATGCTTAGAAGCAAACTTGACCAGTGTCCGCTTTGGCCGCCTGAATTTGGTTATAGGCCTACTCTCCGTGACTGCTATAAAACAAAGGCAAACAGTAATTATTATTAGTGTTAAGGCTGTAAATTAACTTTATTTGCACATAGCACTGGTGCTAGAGAGGTTTAAAGTTTGGTAGCACAGGCAGAAATGTGCAAGTGTAGTTCATTATGAATAGGCAGATAACTGACAAAAGACATAAATTAGGGCCATGTCATTTTTAGATTACCTAAATTTGTTTTAATATTTCTGTTCTGTGTTTTTCCTTTTTTACTATACAATAGTGGTATATTTGTCCACATAAATTACTGTAGTATACTATAGTATTTACTATAGTAAACTGCAGTAAAATTCTAACTATGTTGTTTTTGAATTTTACTATAGTATACAGTGTTTATCAATTTACTACAAGGGCACTTCAATTTTCAATAGCAAGTACTATAGTACACTACAGTATTTTTTGTCTGAGTGTTCAATTTAACGGGACTTTTATTTTGACGGGTCTTCGGGAAGACGCTTGTTTGCAGATAGGTTCTTTCGGACAGTTCATTTCAATGAACCAGTTCAAAAGACCGGTTCACCGATTCTCTTACGCTCTGACGTAATGACGTCACTCGCCCTGACGAAACGTGTTAAGTCTAGACTCTAGTATCATCCCGACCGGCTGGGATGAAAATACACTCGGCACATTCAAATATAAACCAAAACCAGTAATCATAACTTCTGTCAGTTAACACATCACGTCATGATCTGACCCGTTTCTTACATGTACGTTTTGCAACTAAAGCACCCAAATAGGCACAGTGAAGTGCAGCAAACTATGACATTTTAAGTCTTAAAGATAAAAAGTGAATAATTAATCTTCATCAGCATTTTACAGAAACTATATGATCCATGCATAATTCAGTACGATTTATGTGTTATTAAATAAACTTACGCTTTGCCAGATTGCTCCATATAGTTTAAGTCCTCGGTTCACGTGCACTCGTAACATTAGCACAGCATCAGTGGTCCACACTGTTCTGTTATGGCGTTATTTTAATGACAAATGTTGCGAGCGCATTATTACAAGGCGAGAGCGCATTCTTGTAATACGAGCGCGCAAATTTCCTTCGCTCATGCACAAAACTGGAAGCGCACTTTCAATTATACGCTGCTCTCTTATGAATTTTCTCTCCTCTCGCTCAGTGAGCGTGTGTGCTCTCAAAATGCGTTCCGTGAGTCCACGAATCCTTTGGTACTCCTGCTCTCGAGAGGTCCTCCTGTGTGTTCCAGGCATTATAGGCTGTCAAAAGTAGTCAAACAATCAAGGATAGGCTTCCACGGCGGGCCAATGAAAATGCGACCTCTTAACTACAGTAGGCCTAATTGTTAAAATGCTTGATGAAAAGAGTTGTTTTTTGTGTTCTTTTCTACAAAAGTGTCGTGTTAATGTGTAATTCTTGTAAAATAGTATATTGTAAATTGCGGAGTTTCATTCTTATAAAATATTTTAATATATAAATCTTTTAATGAGTGGATTCTTGCGTGTGGGTAGGTGGGTGGATGGAGGGGCACCTCTGGGGCTGTTGCCCAGGGGCACCATGAGGTCTAAATACGCCTCTGGATCCACCACGTTCTCAGGTAACAATTTTAATATATTTGATGGAACATTATTAATCAAATGTATATTAGAAATGAACGGTAAGGGGGCGTTTGGTATATTGCATAGAAGTTCAGTTTTATGCCCTGAACTTCTGGAACACTGAATACAGAGCACTTACTGTCATGGTCAACAAAGGGAAAGACCCAAATGCGGGAAAACCAGAATTTTATTGAGAACCGCAACAAGGCAAACAAGTCCACAAGGCAGCCGGCGACAATACTCCTCTGCGGGGCTGGATGAGAACGTCCGCTGGGGTAGAGGGGTGCGCTGAAACGTGCTAACGATCCTCCGCGGGCGTAAGACTGAAGAGAAGTGGGCTCGGGGAGGTCTCTCGACCCGAGACTCGCAATGCGAGAGAAGTGGGTGTTGCCCTGGAGGGCTGCAGTACTGGTTCCGCGGGAACAGTGCCGGGTGGAGAGGAAGATCGCCGTCCGGGACGCCAACGGGAACTGCCAGGAAGAAGAGCCAGAGAAGTAGACGAAAGAGAGTAACAAGAAGCACACGGGAAGACTTACTAATAACACAGCTATGCTTGACACAGAAGCTAAAGCCTATTAAGACTGAGACTAGGACAGTGAAAGAGACTAAGGCTAGGACTAAGATTTCTAACTAGACAAAACTTTGATAAGGCAAGATGCCTCTAGAGCTGTGAGAGTCTGCACGGCAATGAAATCCAACGGTCAGACACAGGACAAGGCACACAGAGGGATAATAAAGAGGAAACCTAATGTGCGGGAATGGGGAGCAGGTGCGAGACTAATTAGGGGGAACGAGATATCAGAGGTTATGGGTGCGATCTACAGGTGCAGGCATGACGAGTGGAAAAAACCCAGTGAACGAGAAAAGCCTAACGGGGGAATGCAAGGGTGGGGAGAATGACGCAGACACTGAGCACGCGAGCCGCCTTCACCCGGCGGGGAACACATGCTCGCCAACAAACAAAACACTCTGCTCCTACCCGACGACACACAGACAAAACCAGGTCGTGACAACTTACAGTGTAATAACCAAATTATAACCAAATAGGTATAGAATATTATATGATATTTCCAAATGCATTCCAAATCTGTTACTATGAAATAAAATGCTAAAATCATCTAAAATCGTCACCATGATAATTAAAGAGTGTGACGCTGAAGTCATGCCCTATGTTGCATGTTGCGCTGCCATCTTGGGAGGATCATACTCCACTGCTATTATTGTTTTGATATGTACCGTTACTTGTAGTAAATATTATTTTAGAATAAAGCTAACTTAAGACACCAATCTAAATTGTTAGGTAATCAATTTAGTACTATTTTGACAATACTATGTTTAGTGTACGACATGCATGAGGACCACATGAACTTGAGGGTGTTGGCCTGTTTTGTCTGAATAACATGGTAGTTAAACTGACTAGGATGTTTATAAGTAGCCTACAAAGCATCCTAATGCCCCGTTCATTTCTAATATACATTTGATTAATAATGTTGTATCACATATATTATTATTGTTACCTGAGAACGTGGTGGATCCATCTTGCTTCGTTGAATACGTCGAGTCACTTTCAACCAATAAGATGCCATGTAAGAGGTCGCGTTTTCATTGGCCCGCCGTGGAAGCCTATCCCTGATTGGTTGACTACTTTTGACAGCCTATAATGCCTGGAACATACAGGAGGACCTCTTGAGAGCTAGGACGCACGGCACGCATTTTGAGTGCGCACACGCTCACTGAGCGAGAGAAGAGAACATTCATAAGAGAGCAGCGTTTAATTGAAAGCGTGCGTCCAGTTTTGTGCATGAGCAAAGGAAATCGGCGTGCGAGCGGAGAGATTCGCGCGCTCGTATTACAAGAATGCGCTCTCGCCTTGTAATAATGCGCTCGCGACATTTGTCATTAAAATAACGCCATATTCTGTTGCCTCACGGTGAATCACGCATGCTCACTATCATTAGCTCATCGGTTCTCACTCACGAGTCGACCGACTCAGACGTGTCCGAAAGAAGCGGCTCTTCGGTTCGTGTACTGCTGAATCGAAAGCTGTTGCAACCGGCTCTTGACTCGAGAACGAGGACCGCTCTAGCAGTGGCATGAACGTAAACGGTGCTGCAGATTGGTTTACTTACAGTGATAAGGCAGTAATAAAGTCCTAAACATCTTTCCAATGTGTTTTATAGTATCGCACCTCTGTTTTATAAAAATATCTGACTTAAGCCCTATTCGCACGGGATTAGTATTACCTGGGGACCTCTGGTCATTTGTAATAATTGCAGAGATTGTCTGTGATCATGTAGCGCATTCGCACGGGATAAGTGAAGCCTGTGATTTTACTCAAATTTACTGACTTATTTCCCGGATGTGATGGCAAGGCTTTGCATATAGTTTGAATAGCCTATTGTTGAATGGTGTTTAATGATATATATGACCTGTCAGCATTTGAGACCCGCGATCGTGGTGATCTTCTGTCTGGAGCGCGATCACGGGTCTCAAATGCTGACAATGTTAAATCCCCATTCACACAGCCCGCTGATCCCGGAAAATTGCCCAAAAATTGCCAGAGTGCCTTCTGTGTGAACGCAAACGCATCCCGGATAGATCCGAAAAATGATTCTGGAAAGGGGACCTATAACATTAACGGGATCAGTCCTGGAAAGCGCCCTGTGTGAACAAAAGGCAGAAACAATGCCGTAAAAGCCATGTAGTGATGGCACACATCTATAATAAATCGTAAATAATTTGGCTATGAAAACAAATATAGTTAAGCGATTATTTTTTTTTCCTTTGTAAATCAAAAATTACTGTTCGTCTTTAGCTTAATCATGGATGAATGCAAGAATCCTAATCACCAAACATAAGGTCAGATGCAAGAATAGAGTTGTCTGCTTCTAAACGCTGTTTAAACTTGAAATTACTTCTATCAAAAATATTAACACGAAAATACACAGCGCTTCAATAAACTTGATCGCTTACCAACATTAAAAACCGTCCGTGCTCGTGCTGCGGAGAAACCCGAGTGTTTCTGTGCAAAATTGGAAATATAGCATAAAACATTTGCGAATAAGAACCGTTTCCATCCAACTAGTCAGCCGTCACTGTCGTAATAAACTGCCACTAAATATCAGTAAGAATGGTAAGAGAAGCCACTGAATATTATAATTTTCATATATAATAATACTTGCGCAAGCAGACGATTACGAAACACAATAAATGCAAGATCAGTACTCTGGTTAGTCAGGTTTCGCCGTCTCATAGTGCAGTTACGTGACTTTTTGGAGGAATTTATTCGGCAAATGCGTTTTCATCTCCCATAATTCACATTAACTCTTTTTCGAAAAATGAAAAACCACCTCAAGCGAGCGTAAAAGCTTTTTTTGCGAATTAAAGGTTTTTAATTAGAAATTTGGTGTTTCCATCACTCGTTTCTGATGCGAAACTTCAAAATGCGAATAAAACCAGAGTGATGGAAACCCGCTTGTTAACAGACTAACTCCCGAACATTTATGTGCTTGTTTTTCTCAACAAAAACATTATAAATATAATTCATAAACATCATGATCATATACCGACCTTAGTGTTTATTTGTGGTTTTTATAGAATTATGTGCAATATGCTTTAGGTCCTATTAGCGGGTTTTTCATTCGATCTGCGTGATCTTATTCCGAAATGGTTACAAAATCTAAATGCTCAAAAACTTTTCTCAAACTTTGTTTTAAAAAGCGATAAACTTATTTTAAACTCACATTGTTGTACATCATATTACTGAAAAAAATATTATACCGTGCCTTTTGTATTGCATTAGGCTATGTTGCAAAAATACTGGCTCATTTTAACTTCGCAGGATTCCGTTATATTTTTTTATTAAGGTTGTGTAAATTTGCACTGAACAATACTGAACAATTTGCATTTATATGTTTTCATATGACATTTTATATTTATCTTATATTTAGCTTAATCTCGTTGGGCTATAGCCTACCTTGCGTTCTTGTGCCTCTTCGTTGTTCTGCATTTACCAATAAAAATATAAATACAAAAGTTTTTTTTTAAATTGACGTCTTTGTCATTTGCAAAAGGCAACTGTGGCAAGGGGGCGTGGTTCAGCGAGTGTGTCCAGTACGCGCACGGCGCCTCTACTTGGACCGCACGCAGAGCCCAGAAGCTCTGAGCAGCTCTTTATCTGTTNATCTTCACGGAATGTGTGTGAACGCATGCACAAATTCCAGAAAATCACTGGCAGTGTGAATGAACAAAATCTAATGATCCCGGGACAAATTCCCGGACACATTTTCCTTGTATTTTCTGGGATCTCTATGTGAAAAGTGCTTTTACAAGCGTTTCCAAGATAAATAAATAAACGGAAGACTCCCGGTCAAAACAACAGTTTTGACAATGTGTGGAAATGAATCCGCAACCAAATTAATATCAAAACAGCCTCCACTATTAGCAAACGGTGGATAAACCTTGAAAAATGATATATGAGCACGCCAAATCACAGAGATGCCGATTCGCACTGGACTAATATTATCACAGGACCTCGGTGTTCGTCAAAATATGGTAGGTAATTTGTGGGGGAATTTTTACTTTACAAATTACAGACATGGCCGATTCGCACGGGATTAAGATCACAGACAATCTCTGCAATTATTACAAATGACCAGAGGTCCCCAGGTAATACTAATCCCATGCGAATAGGGCTTTTTATCTGCTTTTAAAATTACACGCATGTGCAGTATCATCAGTTCTCAGTCGGACGTGTTCGAAAGAAGCGGCTCTTCAGTTCATGTACTGCTGAATCGAAAGCTGTTGCAACCGGTTCGTGTCAGAAGAAGCGATTCGCGAACCGGCAACCGGTTCGACGGCTCAGAATCGGCTCTTCGGTTGACGGTTCGTGTAGGCCTACTGCTGAATCGAAAGCTGTTGCAACCGGCTCTTGACTCGAGAACGAGAACCGCTCTAGCAGTGGCATGAACGTAAACGGCTCTGCAGATTGGTTTACTTACAGTGATAAGGCAGTAATAAAGTCCTAAACATCTTTCCACTGTGTTTTATAGTATCACACCTCTGTTTTATAAAAATATCTGACTTAGATGCTTTTTATCTGCTTTTAAAATTACACGCATGCGCAGTATCATCGGTTCTGAATCGGACGTGTCCGAAAGAAGCGGCTCTTCGGTTCGTGTACTGCTGAATCGAAAGATGTTGCAACCGGTTCGTGTCAGAAGAAGCGGTTTGCGAACCGGCAACCGGTTCACAAATCGGACATGTCCAACAAAAATGGCTCTCGTGACTCTAGATTCTTCTAGTCTGCGAGAGCGATTCAAGGAATCCGCTTGCTTCTCGCACATGATGATTACGTCATGTTTAGATTTATATAATCTTGTTTAGAAATTAAATAAGATTTTCATGAAAACACCATGGATTACTTATGAAACAAATAAATGTTTAGTTTATTATTTTTTACAAACAATTATTTTTAACCTTTACAATAATTAACATAAAAGCACAACTGCACAAACGTTTTCTGTAATGCATTTTAAGCAACATTAATATAAAGAATATGTTTGTACAAATAATTATGACCATTAAAAAGTGTGATCTGTGTTCAAATGTTTATGTTCATGTTGCAAATGTAGTTTCTTATATGTTGAACCGGTTAACAAATCGGACGTGTTCGAAAGACAGCTCTCGGTTGGTTCAGTGGTGATCCGAAAACTGTGGCAACCGATTCTTGAATCGAGAACGAGGATCGCTCTAGGTGTAGCGTTCGATAGAACACGCCACTGGATGCATGCTTACTATATCAGCTAGCTTAGCTATAACTTGAATAGCTTCTCCGCTCGTGCCTAACAGTTCAGTTCAACGTGTAGTAGTGTACTGTTGGATTTACTGAAAAGTCGTTGATACTGGCTGGTTTATTTTGAGTCAGATGGGTTTGTCATGCATGTCAAAAGTGAGTAACTGAAGGAATTTGTGGATAAGTGCTTTTTGTAGATGCGAACCGTTTCGAACGATTCAGTCCGATTAACCGGTTCACTAAAAAGAACCGGTTCAAATGAACGATTCATTTGCGAACCGGCCATCACTACACTCAAACACTAAAACGCTTGTAAAATAAACTCTCAGAGCAACTCTGGAGATGAACTTCATGTGTTCATAATCTCATACAGTGCCGACGCAGATAAATCCTAGACCATCACTTGTGTTGTATGTTAAACTGTGCACACAATTCACTCAGACACGCAGAACAGCCAGATGACATTTAAATAACAGGATTCCGTGTCCGCATGGACTCGTGCGGTGCGCCATTGATTATTGTCACACACAAACAAGCACAACCACGACATACACGCAGCTCTGTCTAATGCATATATTCTTATTATTCTACATATATGTCGCACTGTTTTTTTTTCAAGGTACTTGTCCGGTCGGGCAAGTACAATTCTCTCTCACTTACCCATACAAAACATTCACTTGTCCCGGACAAGCGTTAATGTCGAGCCCTGCGGTGCATCCCTAGTCTCGAGAGATCTGACCGGTCTTGCAAGAACACAATATCCTCACGCAATAGAGGGTATGCACGTGTCGTCACTAGTGATGGGAATTATGATTCATTTGAGTGATTCGTTCTTTTTCAGTTCGTTCACCAAAATGATTCGTTCAGATTCGTTCAGTGACCATTTCTATAACTCAACTCAACTCAACTTTATTTATATAGCGCTTTTACAATTTTCATTGTTACAAAGCAGCTGTACATGAGACATATTGGCTATAAGCAAAATAATTAAAGTTGTACCTGCAAAGACAAGAAAAGGTTGAAAACACAGAAGACAGACATACCCACATACAAAACACTCCACACACACAATATGCACACGTACTAACACACATAGACATAGAGACACACACACACACACGGATGCGCACGCACACACACACAACACACACACACACACACACGTACGTACACAGACAAGTACGCACGCACACACACACACACACACACACACACACACACACACACACACACACACACACACACACACGCTCAGTGAGAGCACACATTTAGGATAAAGGAGAGGATAATACGCCAGCAGGTGGTGAAAAATAGTTGTGTTATGTCATGTCAACGAACGTATTAATGGACGTATAAACTGATTACAGGCTTTATTAAAATGTGTGTCTCTGATCTACTCATTAAATAAATAAAATAAGTCTAAATAAGTGGTTCAGATGACCAAAATACAAGGTTTTCTTGCATAATTAAAAAGATAATTGTTTGGTCATTAACACATTCATAAATCTGGGATTATGTTAAATGTGAAGTTTATGTATTTTAAATAAACAAGCGTGCACAGTAGCCTACCTGTAACTGCGCTTTGCATCCGCTTCCTGCTGATTGCTGAACGAGACTCACATGCTAAATGACCGACCTACAGTGTACACTCTGGTTAATTTCGTTCATGAACGACATGTACCAGTTCGTTCAATTCGTTCACGAACGAGATCTATCTCTCTCGTTCAGACTCAACAGCGACTTGGTCAGTGTGGGCGTATTCATTCAGTGGAAGATCTAACCAATTACATGTCCCTTCACAGCCTGAACTGGAATGCTATTTGCTGACGTGACGCGAATGAGAGCTAACAAATACTTTTTTGTTTTACAGTTTTTAGAGAAGTGCATGACATGAATTAAATGTAATGAAGTCGTTTTTGTTTGAAAGAACAATAAATGATAAAAATGCACACAAAACACCTGTGCTTGCAGTACAATAACTGAGTAAACAGGGCTTGACATTTTCTATGCAATAAAAATGACAATGTTAATTTGTCTTTGTTACATTTAACCATCAGCTTGCATTATTTTATTATTTTCGTAAGGATCTTTACATTGTGTCCGTTTCTGTACTTGTTGAAGAAGAGACCTCATCTTTCGTTCACGTCGTTCACAAACGAGAAACAGCAAGTCCTTTCGTTCACTCACGAACGAGATGACTGACCGTTCATGTCGTTCATGAACGAGAATCAGCAGGTCCTTTGACTCCTTTCGTTCGTGTACGAACGAGATCTCTTGTTCAGACTCAAACACAGGCTCGTTCGTTCAGTGAAGGGCGTATTCGTTCAGCACATTCAACCAATCATATGCTCTATCAAAGCTCACACTCGAACGCCATTGGCTCGTGCTTTAGACACTCTTTTAAGCCAAGACGCTCTGTGCTCGAGGGAGAGATTTCAGTGAATGATAAATATGAGTCATTGCCTTACGTGAACGAGAACGATTCGTTCACTTGAAAGATTCGTTCAAAAAGAACGATTCGTTCACGAACGTAACATCACTAGTCGTCACTTTCCCACGTGAACACGCCGGAACGCGCCTGCTTGAGTGGTAAAACACTGGGCAAAATGAATTGTTACAATATTAGGAAACACAATTCCGCGCAACATTTGAGTGTCTAAGAAAACCTGATTCCTTTGTAAGTCATAAGGTAGTCATAAGGATCGCCGTCGAGTCCAGCTGCTTGTAGTATTTGTCCCGGTTTTTTGTTCCTTCTGTTGAATGCAGCCATTTTGCCTTAGTTTTACCACTGAAGGGAGCGTGTCCCGGCGTGTTCACGTGGGAAAGTGACGTTAAGCCATACCCTCTATGGGCGTGATGGAGTGCCGGGCTCGAAATTGCGATCATTTTAGTCGCATATGCTCCCTAAATTTAACCTGTGCTTTGGGGCCACAAGTACTGTACAGTATATAGTGATGTTTCGTTTGTGAACGAATCGTTCTTTTTGAATGAATCTTTTAAGTGAACGAATCGTTCTCGTTCACAAAATGCAATGACTCATATTTCTCGTTCACTGAAATCTCTCCCTCGAGCACAGAGCGTCTTTGCTTTTAAAAGAGTGTCTAAAGCACGAGCCAATGGCGTTCGAGAGTGAGCTTTGACAGAGCATATGATTGGTTGAATGTACTGAACGAATACGCCCTTCACTGAACGAACGAACCTGTGTTTTGAGTCTGAACGAGACCCGCTGATTCTCGTTCATGAACGACATGAGCGATCAGTCATCTTATGGCGTTATTATAATGACAAATGTCGCGAGCGCATTATTACAAGGCGAGAGCGCATTCTTGTCATACGAGCACGCGAATCTCTCCGCTCGCACGCCGATTTCCTTTGCTCGTGCACAAAACTGGACGCGCGCTTTCAACTATACGCTGCTCTCTTATGAATTGTCTCTCCTATCAGGGATAGGCTTCCACGGCGGGCCAATGAAAATGCGACCTCTTAACTACAGTAGGCCTAATTGTTAAAAATGCTTGATGAAGAGTTGTTTTTCGTGTTCTTTTCTACAAAAGTGTCATGTTAATGTGTAATTCTTGTAAAATAGTATATTGTAAATTGCTGAGTTTCATTCTTATAAAATCTTTTAATATATAAATCTTTTAATGAGTGGATTCTTGCGTGTGGGTAGGTGGGTGGATGGGGGGCACCATGAGGTCTTAATACGCCTCTGGATCCACCACGTTCTCAGGTAACAATTTTAATATATTTGATGCAACATTATTCATCAAATGTATATTATAAATGAACGGTAAGGGAGTGTTTGGTATATTGCATAGAAGTTCAGTTGTGTGCCCTGAACTTCTGGAACACTGAATGCAGAACACTTACAGTGTCTGTCTGCAAACGCATTAAATGCATAACCAAATAGGTATAGAATATTATATGATATTTCCAAATGCTCCAGTGCTATTATTGTTTTGATATGTACCGTTACTTGTAGTAAATATTATTTTAGAATAAAGCTAACTTAAGACACCAATCTAAATTGTTCGGTAATCAATTTAGTACTATTTTGACAATATTATGTTTAGTGTAGGACATGCATGAGGACCACATGAACTTGAGGGTGTTGGCCTGTTTTGTCTGAATAACATGGTAGTTAAACTGATGTTTATATGTAGCCTACAAAGCATCCTAATGCCCCGTTCATTTCTAATACACATTTGACTAATAATGTTGCATCAAATATATTAATATTGTTACCTGAGAACGTGGTGGATCCATCTCGCTTCGTTGAAAACGTCGAGTCACTTTCAACCAATAAGATGCCATGTAAGAGGTCGCGTTTTCATTGGCCCGCCGTGGAAGCCTATCCCTGATTGGTTGACTACTTTTGACAGCCTATAATGCCTGGAACACACAGGAGGACCTCTCGAGAGCAAGAGTACCAAAGGATTCGTGGACGCACGGAACGCATTTTGAGTGCACACAAACTCACTGAGCGAGAGGAGAAAAAATTCATAAGAGAGCAGCGTATAGTTGAAAGCGCGCGTCCAGTTTTGTGCACGAGCAAAGGAAATCGGCGTGCGAGCGGAGAGATTCGCGCGCTCGTATGACAAGAATGCGCTCTCGCCTTGTAATAATGCGCTCGCGACATTTGTCATTATAATAACGCCATATCATCTCGCTCATCTCGTTCGTGCGTGAACGAAAGGACCAGCTGATTCTCGTTCGTGAACGAGCTGTTACTTCTCACTCCTAAACGAAATGAAAGATGAGGTCTCTTGTTCAACAAGTACAGAAACGGACACAATGTAAAGATCCTTACGAAAATAATAAAGTAATGCAAGCTGATGGTTAAATGTAACAAAGACAAATTAACACTGTCATTTTTATTGCTTGGAAAATGTCAAGCCCTTGACAAAATAAAATAAAATATAATATCTTTATTTTTAATTATGCCTGTTGAGTCTGAACGAGAGAGAGATCTCGTTCTTGAACGAATTGAAGGAACTGGTACATGTCGTTCATGAACGAAATGAACGAGAGTGTACACTGTAGGTCGGTCATTTAGCATGTGAGTCTCGTTCAGCAATCAGCAGAAAACGGATGCAAAGCGCAGTTACAGGTAGGCTACTGTGCACGCTTGTTTATTTAAAATACATAAACTTCACATTTAGCATAATCCCAGATTTATGAATGTGTAAATGACCAAACAATTAACTTTTTAATTATGCTGAAAAACCTTGTGCGTTGGTCATCTGAACCACTTATTTAGACTTATTTTATTTATTTAATGAGTAGATTAGAGACACACATTTTAATAAAGCCTGTAATCATTATCAGTTTATACGTTCATGAATACGTTCGTTGACATAACACAACTCTTTTTCGCCACCTGCTGGCGTATTATAGAAATGTCACTGAACGAATCAGTGAACGAATCAGTACAAATCATTTTGGTGAACGAACTGAAAACGAACGAATCACTCAAATGAATCACAATTTCATTACGTTATTTTAAATGCATTCACAGGCAAACCTCATTAGAAACGGATCATCTGTCTTACATATGTGCAATGTAAACGTAAAACATGATGTGTTTATTTATTTTTAGCTGTTTCTCTGAAGGCTATGAGGGTTCAGTCAGTGGAGGAAGGAGAACTGACAGTGTGATATGATCGCCACCTCTGCTGACATGAGCACTATGCAAAAGCATATAGAGAAAACAACCACAGCTCTTTACTAAAAGCCACGCCTGTTAAGAAAACAAAGCATACATTTTACTGCCTGTGCAATTACTGTCTGTCATTTGAGTTTGTGACAAAACATTTTGCAGTGTTTGCAGATTGTTTATTACTGCATAATATAATTTATTAAAACAGAAGTTTAATTTGTTTCATAAAGTACAAGTTGATTTTATAATGCTTAGATTTTTTGCATTTTGTGTTAAGGTGAATAAAAGTTCATTTTCCCTATATATTTCATCATTGAGGATTTCTTTAAAAAAAGTCTAAAATCTTGTCTCGTTCTCGTGAACCATGTCTCGTTTGTCATCTTGTGAGATAAGCGTCTCGTCACACCCCTTGTAACTAGTAAAAACATCAGCAGATCGGCTTCAGCAGATCACAAAATTTCTTTCAGAAGCTATTTTGTGTAATTGCCACAATGCAAAAATGCATATTAAAGGCAAAACTGGAGTGGTCTCCTCATTTTTTTCTGCACCTGTATACTATTTTGGTCAAGTGTTAATTTTAAAACCAGACTTTGTTATAGGCTTTCAATACAACTTTTGCCGTTGTATTTCTCTCTTAAGAAGGTTCTTTGTGAGATTACTTTATTACGGTGAAATCTCTCTTATGTATTAATGTTATGTTGATTGTGAACTTTGATCTCGTTTTTGGCTCCTTTTCAGCAGGCATATACATTAAATATGGGCTTTTTTTAGACCATTGCTGTCTACTGACTTAATGCACAAGGGACATTAAAAAAATGCATAAAAGCAATATTTGGTAGTCAGTTTTATTAGAGTAAACTACTTTTTTAAATCATTTTCTGTATTTAAAAAAATATTATAAACAATCCTCCTGTTTTGTGTGACATTTTGGTTGGATTAACTTGCACATAGCAGTCCATTATGGGAATTTTCACATAGCAATGCATTATGGGATTGCCTTCTCCACAAAGGAATAGTAAGTATGGTATCATAGTGCAGTGTTTCCCAACCCTGGTCCTCGGGGCCAGTGTTGGGTAAGTTACTCTGAAAAAGTAATTAATTACTAGTTACTAATTACACATTCGATAATGTAATTAGATTACTGTACAAGTTACTCTCTTCAAAAAGTATTTAATTACTTATTACTAATTACTTTCTATATCCTACGTCAACCTTGATGAGTTAAGTGATTCAAGGATAGACATGAAACGGCTCTTTTAATTCATTCAAATAAATAATATAAAACTACATAAAGTATTATTATTAATTACAAATGTGAGAATTATACATTAAAGCACGGATTTTGAAGTTAGACTTTGAATTTTGATGTAAATTCCTCTTCTGCAAACACATATATTACACAAAGTATTTACTTTAATTACATCAGAAGTAACTGTAATTAAATTACAGAAAAAACAAGAGTAATCCCTTACTTTACTTTTTCAAGGGAAAAGTAATTAAATTACAGTAACTAATTACTTAGTAACTAGTTACACCCAACACTGCTCGGGGCACACCTTCCAGAATGTTTTAGTTCTCTCCCTATATGAAACACCTGATTGATGAGTTGAATCAGGTGTTTTATATAGGGAGACATCTAAAACATTCTGGAAGGTGTGCCCCGAGGATCAGGGTTGGGAAACACTGTCATAGAGTAACATAGGCATCTTCGCCAGGCTTTTCATCATGCCTTAATATGCTGCTCATGTAGGCAGCTCACTAGATTTTTTAGAACAAAGCAATTGTTTTGGTTACTGTATTTTTGTGTTGTTATATATTAACTTAAATGGACTTTTCTTTTTTATTTACAGACATTATTGAACTCCCAGAAAGCATTTCGTATTGTAAAACTCTCCAAGTAGCAGATTTTAGTGGGAATCCCTTGACAAGGTAATTGTGTATTTCCATGTCTAATTACTGACTTAAAGCTCATGCTGTTATTAAAAAAAAAAAAAAATTATTCACAATCACAAATTAGTCTTTTACTTTTCTCTTTTCATTAGTTCAGATTAGCCGTGCCTTTTTCCACTGACTAATAAACACTGTTGTTACCGTTTACACCATATTATAAGAACAAATATATTTGTCAGTGACTACGTTTACATGCACAGCAATAATGCGATTACTTCCAGTAATCAAAGTAAGGACCTAATCGCAGTAACATGTTTACATGACATGAGAACACCTCTTTGCTCCCGTTTACATGAAAGTTTTATTAGTCTGATTATTTGCTATAATACACAGCACAAACAATGATGTCCGAAACGAGTAGGTGTGTGTTACTGGCTATAGTTCTTATATATTTGTGTCAAATGCAAAATAGCGGTATGTGGATGTATTTTATGGTTAATTGGTGCCGTGATGAATATAGAAATATTTACATTTATGCATTTGGCAGATGCTTTTATCCAAAGCGACTTGCATTGCATTGTACTATACTTTTTTTGTTTCTAACTATTGGCAATCCCCTGGGATCAAACCCATGACCTTGGCGTTGCTAGCGCCATGCTCTAACCACAGAGCCACAGGAAAGCGTTGATAATCGTTGATTAGTAGCGTTGACGGTTGATGGTTTGGGAAGCTCTTGTCAGGTTCCCAGGGACCGAGACAGGAGGGCTAGGGGAACGATCTGCTTCATCGACCTCCCAGGCGGTGGTTCGATGGCTGGCAGTGCGGATCCCTCGCCATGGGGAAGCCCCCGGGAGGAGATCGGCTCTGCTGATTTACCTGCCTGGCGATGATGTAGCACAACGCACCGTCGATTGAGAGTGCTGAGGTTTGCTGGTTATCCTTGACATTGGGTCTCGCCGTGACGCAACGTCGAGTTGCCGAACACTGTCGTGTAGAGGGTGAGAGGGGCTGTGATAAACACCCAGAGAGAGAGGAAACTCTTAGAAGTGGGCTGTTGGAATGGAATGGCTGGGGTCGGGCCCGATGGTATTCTCGATCTCCCTGGGGTCTTCCCATGAGGGCCGCTTCGGCTGCCATCGCAGCTGCTGAAGGGGTGGTGGTCTCCTATTCGATGTCTTCTTCCGGGGGCGACCTGAGTGGGGGCACCAGAGCCGGAGGGTGTCGAAAAGGACCAGGGCTCCTAGGAAGCAGACGGTGCATGGGATCTCGACGGCCGGAGGGCGGCCGAATCGCACCGGTGGAGGATATGCTTGATAGCCTCTGTCTGCTTCTTTACTGTTGAGAACTGCGGCTCGAAAGTATCACCGAACAGCCCCCCCTTGCGAGATGGGTGCGTCGAGAAAGCGGACTTTCTCGGCTTCACTCATCTGTGCAAGGTTCAGCCAGAGGTGTCTCTCCTGGACCACAAGTGTGGACATCGCCCGACCCAGGGCCCGCGTGTCTGCGGGCACGAGAGCACCGCAACGGCACGCTCCACTTGGGGGACATCGACGTATCCTCTAGCTGCCTCACCATCGAGGGAAGAGAGGGCGACAGAACTAGTTTGACGTGGACGCGCCGAAAACGGGGAGTTCCAGGCCTTACTAAGTTCCTCATGCACTTCCGGTAAACACGGCACTGGGGGCGAGGCACCATGTATCCAGCCGCGAGAGGCATGAGGGCACTGCAACCCAACGCTCAAGGCGGCCCGGGAAAGCATGGCTGACATTTCGACATCCGCTTCTTCCTGGGCTCGACCCCCCGAGGGAGGGAGCTCTGAGGAAACTTGAATATTCGGATTGTACTTTTCTGGAACAGTGTTGTAAATAAAATGTAACCATTCGTTTTTAGTTGTCTCATCTTTTGGCATGGCAAACAAAGAGTCTTTCTTTTCGCAACGAAACACACAGCGTCTCCGCGACATGGCTGCGGCGGTGACGATACAATTAGATTTACGAGTACGCGTCCACCTCACTTGCGTTTAGATTTGGGCGGTCTTAAGTCAAATCATGTTACGAAGTGACGTAGATTCGTCGGGATGTGGTTACACGAGGCGTTTCAGGCAGGTCTGGGTTCGCTTTCGCCTTTAGATAGAATGCATCTTTTGTTTCCGACACTTTAATTTTAGCAATTTTACGTGTCTAATACATGCATGGGCAAATTATAACACACCAAAGACACAGAAAAACACGTATTTCCGCCATATGACCCCTTTAATATTAACTTACCTCTCGTCTGTCATCTTTGAAGTGAGATTCAGTGATTCAATGACCTATTCATAAACACAGTCAATGACTCGATATGTCACTCACTTAATTACTTACTTACCACCCCCTACTGGCAGTTTTAGTTTAATATAAGGATCACTTATTTTATCATCATTGCATATTTCTCTTTTGAACCTTTTTATTTAAAACATTATTTATTTTAGAAAGGTAAAACATTATACAGGTGTTACAATAATAGTTTTGTAAATGGTGATCAGCAGCTAAATATTGATAATGGGGAAATTACTGCTTTTTGCCATGGCGTGACTTCTTACTTTTTGCAGACGCTACAAAGGCAGAGGACAGTAACTTCAAAATAGGGGTCAAAAGTCAAGTTTAAGCTCATGTTTTTTTAAGTACATCAATTTAATTACTAAAACATCTAATTGCCAGATTTCCAGTGTCCTACCTATAATTAATTTGGCTGGACAAATAAAAAACGTGAAAGTCATTTTTCTCAGTTTCACACTCTAGCGAGTTAAGGTCTTTTGCCTTTGTAGGGCAGTATACACATTCACTCTTTGTTGGGTCCTAGAATGATTAAGAATTGTTGCTGTGTCCCAATCCACATACTCTCCGTCCTAAATAGTATTCAAAAGCAGAATTAGTATGTCCCAAATTGTAGTATGTTAAAAAGAGTATTCCAAAGATTCCCGGATAGTCTTCAACTTCCGTTAGAAATTCAAAGTGCAGAATGATGCACACTCTAACGGCTGATATTTCCCACAACTCACCGCGAGTAGGTGGAGTTCAGTGACGCTCCACTGCATTAATAAAATTAAACTGTTACAAAATTAAATTAGATGTTACAATGTGTCTTAGGCTATTTGTAAATGCAATGATGTACCTTATGATTTGCTTTAGATCTCTCATTCTTATAGGAGATAATATCTGTAATATCGTTATTTACAATTTTAATTTCTGTTTTTCAAAGCGAGCCAATCAAGTTGACTTGCATATGAAATATTGAATAGCAAGCGAGTTGTGGCAAGCATGTTAAATATTTTGCCGGTCAGTGATCAGAATGATCAGTGATTGCATTTACATGCACAGGCTTACTCCGATTATTCATTATTAAGCTGATAACAAGTTAGGTCATGGAAACACATAAAACGGTTTTCTTTTATCGGGGAAACCTCATAAACGGCGTAATCAAAACCCCATTACTCCGATTTCACGCTGCATGTAAACACGCCTTTACTGGTTTTCCCCCAGTTTTGTTTATGTGTGCATGTCTGGCAGCGCAATAGTAAAAGTCTCAAATGGAAGTAACAGTAAAATAATGTATAAAAGTCCCCCCTTGAATCATGTAGATGATGTAGAAATGGCAAAATGAAAAACCATTGTTGCATATGCAGATACTGCAGACATGAGAAGAGATATAAAAATACAGCTTCTGACTGATTTCCCATGGCAGTTTTAATTACTAGACAGACTATTTTGTATTTTGTTTGTTTTGCCTCTGTGTTTACAGTTTTTTTTCTTTGGTATTTGTCCTGCTTTAGATTGCCAGAAAGTTTTCCGGAGTTACGGAATTTAACATGCCTTTCCGTCAATGACATTTCCTTGCAAGCACTCCCAGACAACATTGGAAAGTAAGTGCTTTATTCCTAATTTGCATCTTTTAAAGCATTTAAAGAGATACTCCACCCAAAAGTGAAAATTCTGTCATGAATTACCCCCCCCCCCCCAAGTTGTTGCAAACCTCTATACATTTCTTCTGTTTAACACAAAGATATTTGGAACAATGTTAGTAACTGACATTTCTGGCACATAATTGACTACCAAAGAAAAAATAAAATGGTATTCAAAGGCGCCAAGGTAGTCAATGATGTTCCAGAAGTGTTAGTTGCAAAAATGTTTCCAAATATCTTTCTTTGTGTTCATCAGAACACAAAGAAAACTGAAATTTATACAGGTTTGCAGCAACTTGATTGGGTACATTCATTTTTGGGTGGAGTATCCATTTAAAGCCTCCATTTAAAGGTTTCATGTAAAGGTCTTATAAATGTCATGATTCATTTTTTTTGTTAATTAGTAATGTATTAAAATGCATTTAAAACAGTTTTCCAAAGACAAAATGCATGTGCATTGTAAAACCGGCTTTAGCAGCTTTGTGTCTGGAACTGTCGAATTCAATTCAATCGAATTGTATTTATATAGCGCTTTTTACAATGTTGCATTGTAGTTAAAGCATTAAAGTAACAAGTCGTCCATCTTTACTCTTGGTTGGTGATGGAAAATTGTGAAAAGTTGAGTTGAGATTGTCCTGGGCTGGAGCTGGGATTGTCAGTCAGTCCGCATGCTCTCATCGGAGGATGGCAAATGACAATCAGATGGAGCTGGCGGAGAAGGGGAGAAAGAGACTCATTAGCGTAGCAGGAGGTAATAATTAGCATTTGATTTGTTAATAGTGAATTGGCTGCACCATGTGAATGCTTGGCTAAAAAGATGCGTCTATAATCTAGATTTAAACTGTGAGAGTGTGTCTGACCCTCGAATAGTATCAGGGAGGCTATTCCAGAGTTTATGTACTATGTACTATATATGAGAATGCTCTACCCCCTTTGGTGAATATAGTTATCCTAGGTACTATCAAAAGGCCAGAGTTTTGTGATCTTAAGGAGCATGATGGGTTGTAGCGCGACAGAAGCTCTCTTAGATGGGCAGGAGCTAGATCAGTGAAGGCTTAGTAAGTAATTAGAAGTACTTTATAGTCCTGTACTTTATGGGTAGCCAGTGTAGAGATAATAAAATTGGGGTTATGTGATCATATTTTCTAGACCTGGTAAGGACTCTTGCAGCTGCATTCTGAACTAACTGTTTGGTTATTAATGATGCGGGACAAGCACTAGTGCGTTACAATAGTCGAGGGTTGAGGTCATAAATGCATGAATTAGCTTTTCTGCATTCATAATAACAGAATTTTCCGCAGTTTCTAAGATGGAAGAAGGCAGTTTTTGTAACAGATGATATGTGATTTTCAGAAGACAGATTGCGGTCTAATATAACTCCTAGGTCTTCAACTGTATTTTCTGGGGTAATAGTGTAGCCTTCAATCTTCAAGTTGTAATCCGTAATATTCTGCTTAAGGGTCTTTGGTCCAATAAATAGTACTTCTGTCTTATTGGAATTTAAAAGAAAGAAATTACTTGTCATCCAATGTTTTATATCTTGGATGCACTCTGCCAATTTAGATTAGAGGCTCTATCTGGTCTCGACTGTCAGGGTTCTGGTAGACGGAGAGCACACCACGGAGGTAGATAAGAAAAAGGAGTTTATTTCAAAAAACAGGTAAGTATCCAAAAACAGGTAAGTATCCAAAAACAGGTAAGTATCCAAAAACAGGTAAATATCCAAAAACAGGTAAGTATCCAAAAACAGGTAAATATCCAAAAACAGGTAAATATCCAAAAACAGGTAAATCTCCAAAAACAGGTAAGTATTCAAAAACAGGTATATCCAAAAAACTGGTAAGTCTTTCAAAAACAGGTAGGTATACTTATCGGGGTTGAGAATTGCTTTGAAGACAACAAGACTGAACAGGGAAGAACAAAAAGGTGCAAACTTAAATAGAATCCTGATGATGTGATGCAGGTGTGGACTAATCAAAAATGGTGGATGTGTGGTGCATGCTGGGAAACTGAGTTCAGAACTCCGGGGAGAGGGAACGGGTGAAGCGAGCTGGCGGTGACGACATGGGGGGCGTGGCCGGTGGTGCTGAAACCGTTACAATAACCCCTCCTCCATGGTCCGCTCCAGCGGACCTACCAGGGTGACGGGGTCGACCTCGAAGTCGAGGACCCGGACGTTCAGGATGGGTTTGGTGGAACTCTCGTAGGAGTGCTTGGTCCAGAATGTCAATCCGTGGTACCCAGGATTGTTCTTCAGGTCCGTAGCCCTCCCAGTTGATTAGGTACTCGAGGTGACCTCCCCGTCTCCTGGAGTCCATGATCTCCTCTACCCTGAAGATCTGTTGGGCGGCGTCCAGAGGTGGTGGAGGAGGAGGCAGATCTGTTGTTACAGCAGGGTCTGTAGAGGAAACAGAAACAGGAGTAATAAAGGGTTTGAGAAGGGAAACGTGAAAGGAGGGGGAGATCCGGTAGTGTTTGGGCAGCTGGAGGCGGAAGGTGACGGGATTGATCTGTCGAGTGATGAGGAATGGTCCGATGTATTTGGGACTCAGCTTCCGGCAGGGTTGTCGCAGGCGTAAGTCCCTTGTGGACAACCAGACCCGTTGTCCTGGAGCATACTGGGGGTTTGGGGATCTTCGGGCGTCCGCATGGAGCTTCTGCCTGCGGATAGCCTGCTGGAGGTGGTGGTGAGCTGAGTCCCAGACCCTCTCGCTCTCCCGAAACCAGTGATCGACAGCTGGCACCGATGAGGGTTCTCCAGACCAGGGGAACAGGGGAGGTTGATATCCTAGGATACACTGAAACGGGGTGAGACCGGTTGAGGTCTGTCGAAGGGAGTTTTGGGCGTACTCCGCCCAGGGTAGGAAACGGTGCCAGCTGTGTTGGTGAGTATGGCAGTATGATCTCAGGTACCTCCCGATGTCCTGTATCTTCCGCTCAGCCTGGCCGTTCGCCTGAGGGTGATATCCGGAGGTCAAGCTCACCGAGATGTTCAGTATTCCGAAGAAGGCCTTCCAGACCCGGGAGATGAATTGGGGACCCCTGTCTGACACAACGTCTTCAGGAAGCCCGTAATTGCGAAACACATGGGTAAACAGGGCCTCAGCCGTCTCTAGTGCAGTGGGGAGCTGAGTGAGGGGAATCAACTTGCATGCTTTGGAGAACCTATCCACTGCCACCAGGATACAGGTGAATGTGTCAGACAGGGGCAGGTCGGTGATAAAGTCCACTGCGAGGTGAGACCACGGTCGTTGGGGTATGGGCAATGGGAGTAGTTTTCCCTCCGGCAGGCGACGTGGTGTCTTTGCGATGGCGCAGACTGAGCATCCTTTGACGAATCGGGCGATGTCCTGAGTCATCCCAGGCCACCAGTATCGGGCGGAGATGAGCGAGAGGGTGCGCTGTCTGCCTGGGTGTCCTGATCCCGGAACAGAATGAGCAGAGTCCACGAGGGTAGTGCGGAGCTCGGATGGCACAAAGATCCTACCCTCGGGACCTCCCGGCGGAGTAGGGTGTTGGAGTTCAGCGATGTCCCGGTCGAAGGCCCACTGGATGGGGCAGACGAACATGGCTGGAGGAAGCACTGGTTCAGGTTCGGTTAAATCTGGGGTGACGTAGTGTTGTCTGAATAGAGCATCAGCTTTGCCATTTTGCGAGCCAGGTCGGTAAGTCACTTTGAAGTCGAACCGTGAGAAGAAGAGTGCCCAACGGGCCTGACGAGAATTCAGACTCCGAGCCTCTTTGAGGTACTCCAGGTTACGGTGATCGGTGATCACGGTGAAAGGATAGTTCGCGCCCTCCAGCCAATGTCGCCATTCTTCCAGAGCCAGTTTGATGGCTAGGAGCTCTTTATTCCCGATGTCGTAGTTAAACTCCGCCGGGGATAGCTTGCGGGAGAAGTAGGCACATAGATGGAGTCTAGGAGGCTTCCCCTGCCGCTGAGAGAGCACCGCTCCTACCCCGGTCGAAGAGGCATCCACTTCCACGAGAAAAGGCAGGTCTGGGTAGGGTAGAAGTAGGGTAGGAGCAGTACAAAAGGCTTGCTTCAGCTGGTCAAAGGCTTTGAGAGCTTCGGGATTCCAGGACAGGGATCTCGAGCCTTTTCCAGTCATGGCGGTGAGGGGAGCTGCAATAGAGCTGAATCCAGCGATGAAGCGCCGGTAGAAATTAGCAAATCCCAAAAACCGCTGCAACTCCCTCACCGTATGGGGTTGTGACCAGTTCTGGACCGCCTCTACCTTCCCCTGATCCATGGTAACTTGGTTGAAAGAGATGATATAACCCAGAAATTTTATGGTGGATTGGTGAAACTTGCATTTCTCGAGTTTCAGGTATAGTTTATGTTGGCGTAGGTGTTGGAGGACGATGGAGACATGGGTAACGTGAGCGGGTCGAGAGCGGGAGTAAATAAGAATATCGTAGAGGTAAATTATAACGAATTTCCCCAGCAGGTCCCGGAAGATCTCATTCATGAAGCTCTGGAACACTGCTGGGGCGTTCACCAGGCCGTAGGGCATGACCTTATATTCGTAATGACCGTTGGGAGTCACAAAGGCCGTCTTCCATTCGTCACCTGGGCGAATCCGAATCAGGTTGTAGGCGCTTCTTAGATCCAGCTTGGTGAACAATGTAGCATGGCGTAACTGTTCCAGGGCGGCAGGTATCAGGGGAAGAGGATAGGCGAAGCGCTTGGTATGACGATTGAGAACCCGATAGTCTATGCAGGGACGAAGACCTCCATCCTTTTTCCCTACGAAGAAGAAGCTTGACGCGGCAGGGGAGACAGACGGTCGGATGAAACCTTATCGTAATGCCTCCTCGATATACTCCTCCATGGCCTTCTGCTCCGGGATGGACAAAGAATAGATCTTTCCTTTGGGCATTGTGGCCCCAGGCAGCAGCTCAATGGCACAGTCCCGTGGCCGGTGAGGAGGCAGCTCCGTAGCCCTCAGCTTGGAGAAGACGTCCTGGAACGACCGATAATCTACGGGAACCTCCCCGGAGTTGAGGACCTCAGGACTCTCGACGGTAGTGGCTAGGATGGGTAGTACCGGTTTTAGGAGAGGTTCCTCCTTGATCGGGACCCTGGTGTTGGCGGTGCGACCTGCCCATCCGGATATGATGCCAGTGCGCCAGTCCACGATAGGTTGACGTTCCATCAGCCAGGGTCGTCCCAGAACGATATCGGAGGTGGACCCCTCCAGTACCCAGAAGGAGATCTTCTCCATATGCCTGGGAGAGATGTGAAGGGTGATGGGTGGGGAATGGTGTGTGATCCGACCTCGGCCCAGCGGTTTTCCTAGGATGTCTTGCACAAACATGGCTCTCTCGTTCCTTAGGCGCGGGAAGCCCAACTGAGTAAGAAGATTCAGAGAAATGAAGTTCCCGGCGGCTCCAGAGTCAATCAGGGCATGGACTGGATAGAGAAGTTAGGTGCAATAATAACCACTTGGGTAAGAGCAAGGTGAGGTAAGGAGGCCGGTGTATGGATAGAACTCACCGCTGGTCGAGCCGGACGGACGGGGCAGACGGCTAGGCGATGACCTGACCCTCCACAGTACAGACAAAGGTTAAGGTTCCGCCTCCGTGTACGTTCCTCAGGACATAGTCGAAAACGATCCACATCCATGGGTTCTGGGTCTGAAGAAGTCCGGGAAGCAGAGGTCGTAACCCGTGGAGGAAATGTACCGGGTGATGACGGCGAACAGGCTGACAGACGTTGGGCGATACTAATGGATCGTTGTATGAGAGCCTCCAGACCGACCGAGTCATCGTAGATGGCCATGTGTAATCGGATCGAGTTCTGTAGCCCTTGGCGGTAGACCGAGACAAGCGCCGGCTCATTCCATCCACTGGTCGCCGCAAGGGTGCGGAACTGGAGGGCATAATCCGCCACTGAAAGGCGTCCTTGTCGAAGCCTCAGCAGTAGATCGTGCACCGAAAGGTAATCCATTGCTTGGCCAAAGACCCCTTTAAAGTGCTCAAGAAAAGACTTCAGATTAGTGGTAAGTGGTCCTCCGGCCTGCCAAATCCCGTATGCCCAGTTCAGGGCCTTACCGCTCAGGAGGGAGATGATGAAGGCTACCTTGGATTTGTCCGTGGAGAATTGACCGGGGTGCAACTGTATGTAGAGCTCACATTGGAGACAGAACCCGCTACACTCCTCCACGGAGCCAGTATATCGGTTGGGTAGGGCCATGGGACTAGACGCCGATGGTGGGTTAGACGGAAGGAGTGCAGGTGCGGGTTGGTTCCGGAGTAGGGTGACCAGTTCAGAGAGGGGATCAGAGGGAGCTGGAGGTGAAGGACCGGGAGAAGTCTGTGGTGTGGTCATGGTGGTGGGTTCAGTCTACTGTCAGGGTTCTGGTAGACGGAGAGCACACCACGGAGGTAGATAAGAAAAAGGAGTTTATTTCAAAAAACAGGTAAGTATCCAAAAACAGGTAAGTATCCAAAAACAGGTAAGTATCCAAAAACAGGTAAATATCCAAAAACAGGTAAGTATCCAAAAACAGGTAAATCTCCAAAAACTGGTAAGTCTTTCAAAAACAGGTAGGTATACTTATCGGGGTTGAGAATTGCTTTGAAGACAACAAGACTGAACAGGGAAGAACAAAAAGGTGCAAACTTAAATAGAATCCTGATGATGTGATGCAGGTGTGGACTAATCAAAAATGGTGGATGTGTGGTGCATGCTGGGAAATTGAGTTCAAAACTCCGGGGAGAGGGAACGGGTGAAGCGAGCTGGCGGTGACGACATGGGGGGCGTGGCCGGTGGTGCTGAAACCGCTACATCGATGAAATAAATAACTGGGTATCATCTGCATAACCATGGAAACTAATTCCATGTTTTATAAATTAGTGATGCACCGAAATGAAAATTCTGGGCCAAAACTGATACCGAAAATTCAGGTTGCACTTGGCCAAAAACCCAATTAATAAACTTTTAAAGTAGTTTTTATATAATTGTATTAATTACACACACTAAAACCACTAAATAGAACATATTTTAAAACAATACTAAATAGCAGTCATTCTTCCTTGGTCATTGCAACACAATCAAATAAGCCTTTTTATAACCAATCATTTAAACATTGCAGTTCTAAAATTATTCTATAATTATTATATGCATAACAGTAGTCATGTAAAAGTCAAACTCATGTCCCCTCCACTTTTTGCACTTAATTGCACTTTGGTGCTATATATTCTTTGTGACGAGGGAGGCGTGACGAGAGCCATGGGAGGAAGAAGCGAGGCCGGGACGCGATTGATAATGAGTGTCAGCTGGGCGTCATTCCGGCCTCGTATCTCTCATGGAGGAGAGCGGATATGGAATTTAAATGGACCCAAAACTCACGCGCATGGAATCCGCGCGCGCACGCGCTATGCAAATGCGCATAATGATAACCACGCGCGGAAAGCTGCTCCGCGAGGGCGCATTTAAACTCCGCGAGCGAGCAGAACAGTATCCGCAAGTGGAAAAGAATCCTCGCGCGGGCGCATTTCTGCTCCGCGAGCAGAGGTTTTGACGAGCGCGTGCGCGATTCTCTCTATGCTCTCGCAACTGCTCAACACTTGCTCGCTCGTTGAGTTGACTTCTAAGACTTTGGAGGCGGGACAATGGCAGACTTCTCTGATCCTTTGATTGGTCACTTTTAACATGCACTCACCTACAGTCTCCGACATGTATCTTACCCGTTGTACAGACGTCTTAATTTGGCATAACACGATACTTTTTTCCACTTTTAAATTTGGGTTACAGTGTTATGTATGCCCTTGGCTTTGGATTTACATATTTGGCATCTTGACAGGAAGTTAGAAATAAATAGTTTGGTATGTGTATTCATAATTGCTTTTGTATTGTTAATATTTTCATGAAATTGTTATAAAATGAGAATTAATAAATGGCTACAACAGTATAACTCAAAGCACAAGTTATTATAAATTACAATATGATGTACTCTCTAAAATTTAATTGAAATAATTTATTTGTTTTGCTTTATTTGTTTTGAAAATATTAAAACAGGCTATGCCAGTAAACAGATATTAGATAACTCAAATTTAATGACTACAGGAGACATTTAATTATATTATTATAGTGTGTTTTAAATAGGTCATACATGACATGTAAGTTTAACTGCTATATTATATAGCATAATTTTTGTTGACAGATGTAAGAAATCAAAATGTCACTTGTTAAAACACTAACACATAGCTAAGGCAAGGTAATACACTAATCATTCGGTAGTAAGACATGTAATCTGTAGGTGACTGCATGTAGGTGAGTGCATGTTAAAAGTTACCAATCAAATGCGCGGAGACCTCATTTGATTGGTAACTTTTAACATGCATTGTCCC
>NC_079898.1:3657862-3721668 GCF_024868665.1 Triplophysa rosa
GCGCTCGTCAAAGCCTCTGCTCGCGGACTGAGTTTTTGCTCGCGGAGCAGAAATGCGCCCGCGCGAGGATTCTTTTCCGCTTGCGGATACTGTTCTGCTCGCTCGCGGAGTTTAAATGCGCCCTCGCGGAGCAGCTTTCCGCGCGTGGTTATCATTATGCGCGTTTGCATAGCGCGTGCGCGCGCGGATTCCATGCGCGTGAGTTTTGGGTGCATTTAAACTCCATAAGCGGAAGCATAAAAGGACGAACGGCAGGAGAATACGGCGAGAGAGGACCGGGCCCGGACATTAGTTAAGTTTTGTTTAAGTTTGTTTATGTTCGTGTTGCTGGCAATCGTCCGCGAGGGGCTGTTTTATTGCTGTTTATTGTTTATTTATTTTGAATTAAAATGTTTGATTGTTTGCCGGTTCCTGCCTCCTTCCTTCCGTTTTATTGAGCTTTATTACATTCGTCCTTATTGTTCTCGACATGCGGTTGCTATCGTCTATTGCAAGATTAATTACATTTTGATACTTTATAGAAAACTCCAATAAATGGAAAAAGTCACAACTTTGTAGTTTCATGAGTTCAAAACTAAATTTAGAAAGTCCGTTGTATATTTGTAGCCTATGTAGTTTTTATACTGTTTTCTAGAGGAGTCACCTACATTTTTCGCGCTTGTGAATCACCTAGCGCCATGAATATTCCCAACGAGTTATTACAGAAAAAAATATTAAAGTATTGTTTGTGTCGTCTTTGTGTCACGACTGGCGTGCAAGAACCCAAGCGCAGGTAGGCAGTGACGGGGTTAACAAAACAAGACTTTAATAATAAATACAAAACACAAACCAAAAACCCACGATGGGGTGCAAAACAGAACAAGGAAAAGAACACGGAAACAAAACAAGAAATCAAAACAAAACACTTCCCATAAGAGGGCAAAAACTGAACTAAATCAAAAACGAGACACTACGTATAAACACTTACGGGTAACACAGGCAACATGGCAAACATAGTCAAAGGCACACGACTGGGACCGCGAACAGAACACCAGTATACACACGTAATACACGAGCCCAGGACAAAGAAACAAGAGGGTATATATAGGGAAGACAAACGAGGGATAACGACATGGGGCAGGTGTGAGACATTAACTAATCAACAAGCAATAACGAGGGAACGAGAGGAATGGGGCCAATGACAAGACACTGGAGAGAACGTATATTATTGTCAAACGGACAACAATATGTTTCTCTCCACACATAACCAAAGACTTTGTCATGGCTCTGCTACAGGACCAAGAAAAACATGACTAAGGAAGCAGAGCCATGACACTTTGTCCCCACCACTTTTCAAAACAAAGTTACGCCACTGATGGTGCAAAATCATTTTAATGCAAACAACAGGCAAAACACGGGGGAAGTACACTGCGTTCCAAATTATTATGCAAATGATATCTTTCTCTGGTTTTCCTAATTTGTCGATGCAAATGACAGTCAGTATAATTTTCAAGTAATCAACAGTTAGGGTACATTTGGAATTTTATTGAACAAACCTCCCACTGACAACAGTATTTATTTAAAAAATGAAAATCTCAAAATGCACTGTTCCAAATTATTATGCACAACAGAGTTTGAAAACATTTCATAGGTTGTAAAAAACTGAAAATGGTCATTTGTTGAATTTGCAGCATTAGGAGGTCATATTTACTGAAATCAAAAGCTATTTCAATCAAAAACATCCTAACAGGGCAAGTTACATGTTAACATAGGACCCCTTCTTTGATATCACCTTCACAATTCTTGCATCCATTGAACTTGTGAGTTTTTGGATAGTTTCTGATTGAATTTCTTTGCAGGATGTCAGAATAGCCTCCCAGAGCTGCTGTTTTGATGCTAACTGCCTCCCACCATCATAGATCTTTCGCTTGAGGATGCTCCAAAGGTTCTCAATAGGGTTGAGGTCAGGGGAGGATGGTGGCCACACCATGAGTTTCTCTCCTTTTATGCCCATAGCAGCCAATGACACAGAGGTATTCTTTGCAGCATGAGATGGTGCATTGTCATGCATGAAGATGATTTTGCTACGGAAGGCATGGTTCTTCTTTTTGTACCATGGAAGAAAGTGCTCAGTCAGAAACTCTACATACCTTGCAGAGTTCATTTTCACACCTTCAGGGACCCTAAAGGGGCCCACCAGCTGTCTCCCCATGATTCCAGCCCAAAACATGACTCCGCCACCTCCTTGCTGACGTCGCAGCCTTGTTGGGACATGGTGGCCATCCACCAACCATCCACTACTCCATCCATCTGGACCATCCAGGGTTGCACGGCACTCATCAGTAAACAAGACTGTTTGAAAATTAGTCTTCATGTATGTGTGGGCCCACTGCAACCGTTTCTGCTTGTGAGCATTGGTTAGGGGTGGCCGAATAGTAGGTTTATGCACAACTGCAAGCATCTGGAGGATCCTACACCTTGAGGTTTTCGGGACTCCCGAGGCACCAGCAGCTTCAAATACCTGTTTGCTGCTTTGCAATGGCATTTTTGCAGCTGCTCTCTTAATCCGATGAATTTGTCTGGAAGAAACCTTCCTCATTCTGCCTTTATCTGCACGAACCCTTCTGTGCTCTGAATCAGCCACAAATCTCTTCACAGTACGATGATCTCGCTTAAGTTTTCGTGAAATATCTAATGTTTTCATACCTTGTCCAAGACATTGCACTATTTGACGCTTTTCGGCAGCAGACAGATCCTTTTTCTTTCCCATATTGCTTGAAACCTGTGGCCTGCTTAATAATGTGGAACGTCCTTCTTAAGTAGTTTTCCTTTAATTGGGCTCACCTGGCAAACTACTTATCACAGGTGTCTGAGATTGATTTCAGTGATCCAAAGAGCACTGAGACACAATACCATCCATAAATTTAATTGAACAATATAAAATTAAATGTTTACGACACTTAAATCCAATTTGCATAATAATTTGGAACGCAGTGTAAGTCTGTTCATGTAAACAGGCTTAAAATGAGCTTCAGTGATATCAGCACCTGCCAGATGACAGTCCACGTGAGCTACATCAACAGTTACTGACAGATCGTTCCTCTGATCATTCACATCTACTGTATATGTGTAGAGTCTGTTGCGTTTAAATCTTGTCAATGCGCATCACACAGAGCTTGCGTGTCATTTTCTGTCCGCTGCATCTTTTCTTGTTATATTTATTAGTTTCAGCCTTTGTTATGGCGGGCTTACATGAATATCCTTTGATAACGCGAGCACTGTAGAGAGAGGCAGGGGCGCCAGATATTTCGGCTTTTATTTCAGCCTATTTTTTTCTTTCGACCGAAACCGATAAAGCCATTTTCGGCCAAGCAAGTTCGGCAGCCGAACATAGGCCCTAAAATCGATCCTTGAGGCAATCCATAATTTACTGGCATGAGTTTTAATGGTTTAACATTTAAATGAACAAAATGATAACAGTCAGATAAGTAAGATCTTGAACCATTGTAATGCCTGTGTATACCGGTGCAGTAATTCTGGAAGATTTAATAGTATGGTATGATCAGCAGTATCGAATCCGGCACTAAGGTCAAGCAGTACCAGTAGTGAGATGCAGCCTTGATGCTAGGAGTAGGTAATTTGTTATTTTGACAAGCGCAGTTTCCATGATATTGGGTGGCCTAAAGCCTGATTAAAATTTTTGTGCATGTCATTATTTTGTAGAAAAGAGCACAAGACACTACCTTTTCTAGTATTTTACACAGATATGGAAGATTTGAAATAGGTCTATAATTTCCAAGCTCGCTGGGATCTAAGTTCAGTTTCTTGATAAGAGGCTTAATTATGGCCAGCTTTAAAGGGTCCTGGGACATGGCCTAGGCTTATTGACGAATTAATAATATTATGAATTGCCTCTATTGCAACAGGTAGTAACTTTTTAGTAAATTGGTGGGTATAGTAGGATCTAATAAACATGTTTAGATGTTGTGATAAGTTACTGCATCTGAATGCTGCACCTAGATATATGTGACCCTGGACCAAAAAAACAGTCATACGGGTACATTTGTAGAAATAGCCAACGATATATTGTATGGGTCAAAATGATTGATTTTTATTTTATGCCAAAAATCATTAGGATATTAAGGAAAGATCATGTTCCATGAAGATATTTTGTAAATTTCCTAGCATAAATATATCTAAACTTTATTTTTGTGAGTGGATGCAACAAAATCGCGATCAAAAATGGCCTGAAACACGCCTACAAACTTGCTCGCTGCTTCTCACTACCCTCTCAAGTTTGGTATCTACACTGCATCCTAACCGAACGCGACGCGATGAGATTCCTGCCATAAGCAATTTGTTTGTCCATACCAAACGCGAAAAAGGGGCGGGACACGACAATCAATCACGAAACACAGCCAATCAGAACAGTTTTTCTCTGTCCACGCAGCCTCGCACGCTGTAGCTGAAGAAAGTGAAAGTGACCTATTAGTCAGATATGGTGACCCATACCCGAAATGTGACCGGGTATGTGCAGGGTAATGACCAGGTAATGTGCAGAGAGATGCGTCCTGTTCTCATGATTTCAGCGATGCCTCACCGGACACTATGCTATAATTTTAGAATATAAACGTATGTAGCCTGCCCTCATCTATGTTTGCCGATTAATATTCATGAGGTGCAGAACTTACATCCAAAGAGATCATTGTGTGGGCGGAGCTGTCAGTCGCGACGTCGTGGAAAAAAACTGTTTCTAAAATAGAAACGGCCGTTGCTCGTGGCTGGTTAGGACAAAACCTTTGGTTAACATGGAAACATACCTTTTATCGCGTATTGCGGCGTCGCATCGTGTTTGGTTAGGACACGGTGAAGCTTAGATTTTTTGCTTTCGTGTTCTAGTCTCCACAACGATAAGCCAATAGAGAGCGTTAAAAATTACCTGTTTCAAATAGCTTTATGTTTAGTGCTAAATCATTAAGACCATGAGTCTGATTTCAAACAGTCACATTCCCAATTTGAAATGTTTTTCTTGAAAATGCATTCACCTTTTTCAGTCATGTTTCGGCTTGGTAGTGAGAGCAATGGTTATTGATATTTTAGTCTTTCCTTTGGCCATTTTTCTCTGCATTTCTTTAGATTTTCTTTAAGCATACATCTTGTGTTGGAGTTTATATCCAGGACGACAAATTGTATCCCATAAGCAGTCCAGCATGCATGTAAGTGGTTCAGCCTTTTCAGCAAGTGTATCTTAGACCACGTTGCACAATGAAAAAAGGGAAAAAAATTCCTTTGCGTTTTTGGAAATTTTCACGTACACACGATAGCGTTGTCAAAACGATCTGCATTTACACAGATCCATGAAAACGCTGGACTATGCATGCCAGGCCAGCGGATTGCGGTGTTGCTTTGTAAAGAAACACAACGTGCTTGAACCGTTTTCAAATTTTTGCATTTTCAGTCCCCCAAAATGCTGTTGTCGTGTAAACGAGCGGTTCCAGAGACATTCACGGTTCAGACAGTTAGGGTTAGACATAACCATGGTGTTGCAGTGGGATTTTTGTTATTACTCTACAACTTCATGATGAATGCCTGAAGAGATAGAAGAAGATTTCCTGTTTCTTGTCTATAACAAAGAATTTTTGCTGCTGTATTCAAGAGCTTTAGCTGATGGAATTTAAATATTTTACTACAGCGTCAAGCTATAATCCTCTTTCTGTTTTCATTTCAGTAGACAAACCTGATTACTGACTGTGCGAGACTGTGGAAAGTGCGCTGAACCAGTCCGCTCTGATTACATTTTCACCAGTTGGAGAAAAATAGCAGCATTTCTGCTCTAAATTTAGCCTTTGGTGTGACCGACTAAAGGGCTCTGATAACCTCACTGCTTTTTTCTCTCGCCTGTTTAATTGGTCTTTTGCGCTCTCACTGACATGATTTGATATAGTTATTGTTTTTAATAGTTTACCCCAAAATGATCAATTACTCTTCCTCTTGTCATGTCAAACCCGACTTTCTTTTTTCACAGGGTAAAAATTTTGGTATTTTGAAGAAAGTTGGTAAACAAACAGCGGCGGCACCCATTCACTGACCATTGTATGGAAACGATGACAGAATTTTCCTTTTTGGGTAACCTATCCCTTTAAACCCATGTTTAGGTTGATCTCAGGATGTGTGTATCAGCCGAGTGGAGTGGTTACCATGTAAGTGGTTACATGAATCCGATTTTCTAGCAGAAAAAAACTTCAGTGAAATTTAGTGGCATCTAGCAGTGAGGTTGCAACCAACTGCTCACACCACCCCTCCCCCGCAGGCTGACAGAGGACTAAGGGGCCGTTTACACGAGACCGTTTTCAACTTAAAACGCAAAAAAAATATGCGTCTTGGCCATTCATTTAGACGAAAAAGGCGTTTTGGGGGACTGAAAGCGCAAACTTTTGAAGACAGGTCTCAAAGTGCAACTTTTTGAAAATGCAGCCTTTTTCGTTTCCATGTAAACTGCAAGACGGAGCGCTGATAGCACACATACATCTGGTTTACGTCTATTTGACGTCTGCATTTACCAGAGGTGGACGAAGTACACAACTTCCTTACTTGAGTGAAAGTACAGATACTACTGGTCAAATATTACTCCACTACAAGTAAAAGTTGTAAAGACAGATTCTTACTTAAGTAAAAGTACAGAAGTACGTGCTTTTAAACGTACTTAAGTATTAAAAGTAAATTTCCTTTATGTCAGTTGTGCATTGTTTTATTGTCGTATACCTTATGCCTCTGAAGCAACCTACTGAACACACTGAATAGCTCACAGTATCAGTTGTATTAAAGGATTAGTTCTCTTCAAAATTTGCCCCAATTGACTTTCCATAGTAGTTTTTATTCCTACTATGGAAAGTCAATGGGGGAAAAATTTGCAGTGAGCAACTCCTTTAAGAGCTTTATATGTTTAGCACATATATGTTTAGTTTAGATATAATCCTGTATGATCATTTAGCCTAATTATCCTCATTAGCCCCCTAGGCCTATGTATTTATGAGCAGTGTTCTTTTATTTTGTATATTCCCTTAACCAGTTTTAGCAGCAATTTACCAGTAAGTAATAAGGTTCTTGTAATAGTAAAGTGTAGAAGCCATGTGTTTGTTGGATTTATTACCATTTGTATTACCATAATTTAACTACAAACATACTGTAAACTATAGCTAGTATAATGAACTATGTTCATTATATGTTTAGTTGCTGTGGTTTTACTAAAGATTATTAATTGGAGTATGGTTCCCATATATAGAAAATGGTAACTATGTTGATACTGTGGTTTTACTGCAAATACCATCCCTGCTGAAAAAACAATGCATTTTTGAATTAGAATGAGATTTTTAAATTAAATTCCTCATTGTAGTGTGTTTTGGGTTTTATTCCAATAGGATTTACCATCCCACCAATAGAATCCATCACATACAACTAGACAACAAGTATCCATAGTACAAGTCCCATTATAACCATTAAATCCATTACATTTTATGTTGTATTTTGGGCAGGGTTCTACTGTTTTTATTTCAACAGGAATACTTCAACTATAGTTACTTCAGTAAAAACATCATTCATTCTCCAAATCGCTTTAAATTATATAGCAGCAGATCAGAAGTTAACACGCACGTGTAGCTCAAGGTGTATGTGATGCTTATTTACCGTTTAGCCGTTATGCCGATCATTTTCATGACAATGTTTCTACGATCTTTGACTGATCGTAACCCACAGATGATTACACCACACTTTAACATGTGCCTTTTTCATCTTTTAATGTTCTATTTGTCTTTTTAGAGCACTATCAATGGTGTAGCAGCGCCTACGTTTACATTAGTTTAGCGGGGAAGATCCCAGAGTTGCCAGATTTCCGTTAAAAAACTGCCAAATGGCCATTCAAAGCTTGCCGGAAAACGGCGAGCATAGAAAAACTGAAATACTTGGCAACAGTAAAAGGTCCTGGCAGATCGCAAGCCAGATAAATTGCGCACACAGGAAAACCCGCTGCATAGAAACCATTTTCTACTTTTTGACCTTTTTATAAATGTAGTGGAGTAAAAAGTATGATATTTGTCTTTCAAATGTAGTAAAGTTAAAGTACAAGTACTCAGAAAAAATAATACTCAAGTAAAGTATAGATACTCAAAAAGTGTACTTAAGTACAGTACTCAGGTAAATTTACTTCGTTACTGTCCACCTCTGGCATTTACATCTGCAAGACATCTACAATACATCGTTTGCTCATCTGCAATACGTCTCGGAGATGTCTGCTGTCAGACGTCATATAGACATCTAGAAGATGTCTGTAAGATGTTTATGATTTAGAATGGATGTACAACAGCTCTTTCTAAGATGTTTAGCAGATGTTTTAAGCAGCAGATCTTTAGCAGACGTATTACAGACGTTCAGACGTCTCCGAGATGTATTGCAGATGAGCAAACTATGTATTGTAGATGTCTTGCAGATGTAAATGCAGACGTCAAATAGACGTAAACCAGATGGATTGTGCTATCTGGGAGCTGTCTGAAAACGATGACGTCACGCGCATGAGTATTACGCGCTCAGTCGAGCGAGTATAGCCAAAACAATATGGCGGCTTCCCGTACTGTGATCTCTCGCTGCTCGACTATGTATTAACATTACCCCAGCAAAATGTGGATTTGCTGCACCAATAACAAGAGCGGAGCAACACACTATTTACAATCGCCAGACTTTAAACACACATATACGTCGACAAACGGTATTAAAAAGCACTTTTGCCTTATAACTGTGCATGTGTACAGTATGTGCCAAGGCACGTCCTGCTGCTTTACACAACAACATCGCCATCCACTGGCCTGGCGTGCATACTACAGCATTTTTCAATAGATCCTCCTTAATCTTACACACTGATCCTTTAACAACTTAATAGCCTTGAGGCTGCATCACTTGGGAATACATTTACGATGGACCTTGTAATGCTTTGCGACATTGTGAAGCCATGGCTCCTATTATTTTATAGTAAATTGCATTGTATTATTCTTTCCCTCAAGTGCACATTTACATTTAATCATTAAGCAAATGCCTTTGTTCAAAGCGACTGTCAAATGAAGAAAAGCATGATCAATTTATTACAAACAGTATTAGTAGTATCACTGTACTTGATTTTCAAAGTGAACTGGAGTAGTGAATAAAAGAATTTTGTTATCACCAGATTTCATTGCTTGCCATGAACCTTGGGGAAATTGGCTGTTTTTGTTACTTTACCCATGATACTTCCATATGTAAATGGCCTCTCTTGTAATTGTCTCCTTGCATGTGATTAATAGTAACAGGCTGATGCTAAAATTATTAGGCCATTTTGAGAATATTGCCGATGTGTCGAATTAACAGAAGTGATAATTTTACCTTTGACCGGTTAAGACAGCCTTGCTCATTGTTTTCAGTTTTTTTTTGGAGGAATTTTGTAAATACACTGTGTGAATCAAAAAGTCATTAATTTAAACTCAGCAATTTTTGCATGTCAATTTTAAAGTATTAAATGTATTTTAACGGTCGTTGTGTCTGTCATCCAGCAGTCTAGATAAGTATTGTCATTGACCATTCACAATCGTCAACTATTACACATGAATAACTTACAGGTTACTGTTTACTATCGAATAACATCATTTTTGAAGGTCTGCATTATCCTGTGAAAGTTTTAAATAATTCATGGTGAGATGTTTCTGGTTTTCAAACGATTTAGATCAGTCTTTATATAATGCATACTGTTTCAAAACAAGTTTATAGAAAATAGTGCCTTAATGCCCCCAGTGAGTGAATTCAGGGTTTGGTCATTTCAGATGTTTCAGTTGGAGCGTTTTGGCAAATTTCAATTTTCAGATTCAGAGTTTTTCATCATAACATTTCTAGTAGTCCTAAACTATTGACCAATAGTCTATATGTTTACTTGTGTGCAATGTTTCTGTTTTTCTGTAAAGCCTCTGTAACTTGGTATCACTGGAACTCCGAGAGAATGTGCTGACCTATTTACCAGAGTAAGTGCGTTTTTTAATCCTTACAATCCGTGTTTTTTCTTTTTGTATGTAAATGAAATGCAAGTGAATGCTTCTTCTGTTTTGGTCCAATCAGGTCTTTATCTCAGCTTCAGAAACTTGAAGAACTTGATTTAGGAAACAATGAACTATATGATTTGGTAAGTGTTGAGATTTCGATAACCTTCCCTAAAGACTGTGAATAGCTATAATAAAGAACTTGCTCTACGTGGCTTGAAATTACTGTAACAAGACAACATTGCTGGAACAAGAATGACATTTTGTTTTGCATTATGGTAATGAGATGTTATGCTACAAATGTCACAATGCAAAACCTCCTAATGGTGTTCAAAATGCTTCATTCTCCTTAAACAAAACAGTATTGTGGGGATTTTTTGAGGGGAAATGTGACCTGGACGTGTTTTGTGACATTCAGTCAGTAATTTAATCATTATTTTAGATGCGAGTTTAAATAAAGCATTATGTGTTGAGGTGTAAAGTGCACATTTCCATGAATGTCACCGTTTGTCAGAGGCACGCCTGTTGCAGGCTTAAGACAGACTGCAATGTAATGTCAGTTCATGAAAGTTTTGCTTCGTTGTACATTCTTTTGCGCGGCGAAAACAGTCACCTGCTGCATACTTATTGTTACATCTGAACTCTGTCAAACCTGTTTTCTTGCAGCCTAAGACAATCGGTTGTCTTGTCAGCCTGAAGGACCTCTGGCTGGATGGAAACCAGCTGTCTGAAATACCACCGGTAAAGTATTTCGGCAATGTACTGATGATGTCATGTTCAGAAAATCAACATTTTCATTATTTCTCATTTAGTCTAGACTGCATTGCAGAGAGGGATGTCATCTTTCTAAAGTCATTTTATGCATTTTAGGCTTAGCAATTAGTTTTTTCAAGCCATTTAAATAGTTGCTTCCAAGACTATCGTAAATCATTTTGTGCAGTTTCAACAAAACCTCATTGTGTTTATGATAAAAATGGCAGAAATCACATTAATGTCCTAAAAACGAAATATTAAAGTCTGATCAATAAACGTATGTTTCAGTGCCATCTGTCACTGTTCCTGTAGCTCAGCTAGTAGAGCATTGCGTCAGATCATAGATCCAATATAATGAGTGATGACTGGCCCGTTATTTCCAAAATATTAACAATTCTTTTATTTAACCTTATGTATGTAAGAAAATAATTAATAGGTCTGTCACAGAAAATTTTTAACAGAATTTTAACATGAAATTTAAAAAGGAATTAAGCTAAACCCGTAGATAGACGTTCTTAAATCAGTAAAGAAATAAACTAACAAAAAAAAAAATGTAACATTAAAACATTATACATGCCATTGCAGCGCATGTGTTGATGGAAGACCTACAGTTAGGTCCATAAATATTTTTACAGAGGCACAGTTTTTGTTTTTTTTAGCTCTGTACCAAAATGTATTCGAGTTACAGTTTCGTAATGGATATTGGCTTAAAGTGCACACTCTCAGCTTTATTTAGAGTGTATCCACATCCAGATTATCTGAAGGGTTTAGGATTTACAGTTCTTTAATATGTAGCTCCCCATGTTTCCAAGGGACCAAAAGCTGTTTTATTCACAGGTATGAGCTTTCCCTTAAATAATTGTCAGTTTCTTCAGTCTTTTGGCCTGCACAACTCTACTGTCACCATATGCAATGCTTTTAACAATGATGTGAGATGTGTTTTCATATGTGTTTGCTTACATGTTTGTGTCTTCAGGAAATGGGTGGCATGAGAAGCCTTACGTGTCTGGATGTATCTGAAAACAAGTTAGAGCATCTCCCGGAGGAAATGGGAAACCTCCTTTCCCTTACTGACCTCATGGTGTCCCAGAACCTCATTGACATGCTGCCAGAGAGCATAGGTTGGTGTTTAACTGCAGACTTTGTGTATTTATGCACAAAACAGGATAATGATTTGACAGAGAGTTTAAAGTAACAAAAGAAACGTGAATTTCTTTGCATGTAGGATATCAAATAAAGCTTGTAAAGGTTATGGAAATGTAACATAGTTTGTTTGACCTGTGGTTGACCTACTGACCTGTTATAATTGTATGCTATTGTTGCTTCATTGTTAGTAGAGCACAATATTGTAGTGTTAAAAGTGATTTTTACACAATAATCTTATTACTGTATATGTTCTCTTTTTAGGAAAATTAATACAACTTTCGATATTGAAAGCTGATCAAAACCGTTTAATCCAACTGCCAGAGAGCATAGGCAACTGTGAAAGCCTCACTGAACTGGTGCTAACAGAAAACCAGCTGGTGGTAAGTTATCATGCCATTAATCATGCACCATCTGTCCGCCTTTCCTCAAGACATGGAATTGAATAAACAATTTGCAGAATAGGGTACAAAATCTGGCTAAAAACAAAAACTGACCAGTTAAAGGTATTAATAACATTTTAATAACCTTGTATATAAAATAAAATCTATAAAATACATTTTAGGTTAATGTTGATGAAGTTTGGAGCCTTGTTAAATACAGTTTAACCCTACAATTTGTGATTTTTATTTCATAGGACATTTATTCAGAATGAATAAATGATGTTGTAAAATAACATGAAACTTCAGTGTTTTCTCAAATTTTGTGGAATTTACTTGTGTGCTGAAATGTTTTCTTTTTTTCTTTGTAATAGAGGTATTTATTGATGTGGTAATGTGTTTTTTTCCTTAGAACTTGCCAAGAAGTATTGGAAAACTAAAGAAACTGTCCAACTTCAACTGTGATAGAAATCGACTAACATCTTTACCGAAAGAGGTATGCAATCCTGAAACAATTCTGCCCTTAAGTCAAATTGTATTGTATTTATTATAAATGAAAGACCCCTCATGAGGGCCTTTACATTTACAGAATCACTGTAGATACACTACAAATAACTACAAAGCTTTTCTGATAATACTACTCATACAGTAAATCCGGTTAAAGGCTACATTTCACAACTACATTTCACTGTGGTTACAAAAGAAGACTAAAATATACAAACCATTAATTACAGAATAGCACTAAAAGCTTCCTATCATTATCAGGAAATAAAAATAGGGAAAAAAATATGAAATTCTCATGACTAGGGTGACAGTTAAGGCAACATAAAGATAGTCTTCGACAGTAAATGTTCCTAATGTGCCTTTTTCCTGTGTATCTGTATTGATGGGATTGTGTGTTTACTGTATATATGCAGTGCATGTGGTTACCTGCAGCCTGTTCTCAGTAATTGTGTTCACACGGTTCGGACTAGTTTTTCCAGATTCAGCTAGCTTATCCACACAGTTTTTAGGTGTAAAAAGTATTTAGGTGTAACTTTGGACGTCTCTATGTCTGAGTCTTTGTTAGTCAGCCATAAATAACTCTAAGAACCTTAAAGTGGCATGAACCATTTTGTGCATTTCTGTGAATACTTGGAAAACAAACATTGTTATATGCATGGAAAAAAGATTTTTCTTTTGGCTCAAGGACATAAGCTTTTTTTTTTTACTAATAATTACAGAAGTCATGTGTTTGAATTTATCATATGCTGTGTTATACTCCTTCTATACCACCAAGCTTAGAACAACCTACTGGATGACAAGCAGTTAGGCTTCAGGAGCAACCACTCCAACGAGACATCACTGTTATCCATCACAGAAGCACTGCGCCTAGCTAAGGCGGAATCTAAATTCTCTGTCCTGATTCTGTTAGACTTATCAGCAGCCTTTGTTACTGTAAATCATCATATCCTGCTAGTAACACTATCATCTCTAGGCTAGGGATCACGAAGGACAGCCGGTCATCAAAGACAATGCGGTCATGTCAACTTGCATTATATAACATCAGGAAGATCAATTCCTACCTTATTGAGAATGCAGCACAACTTCTTGTCCAGGCAATTGTAATCTCTAGGTTGGACTACCGCAGCAGCACGGCTCATCTTTCAGGAACCCAAAAGACCTCACGTGACGCCCCTCTTCATCTCTCCACAGGCTACCGATTGAAGCCCATATCACGTTTAAGTCCCTGATGCTTGCTTACAGAACTATCACTGGCTCTGCACCGGCATACTTTCAGACCTTCCTATACTCTTCACCCCATCCAGAGCCTTACGTTCAGCGAATGAGTGTTGCCTTGTGATACCTTAAAAATCACTTTTCCGCTCATACTCTTTCACTACTCCTGGCTGGTGAAATAATCTTTCAAATGCGGGAGGGGCTGCTCAATATGTCCCATCTTGTTTCAGTGGAAATTGTCAAAGCTGCATATATTAAGGCACTTTTTTGGGTCTTTAATGTTTTGGTGTGGATGCTGAATCACGAGAATAATAATTGGTCTTAAGAAAGATAATCATTTGCTAAGCCGCAAGAAAGATAATCACCTGCTAACTCAACTCTCAACTCAACTTTATTTATATAGCGCTTTTACAATTTCCATTGTTACAAAGCAGCTGTACATGAGACATATTGACTATAAGCAAAATAATTAAAGTTGTACCTGCAAAAACAAGAAAAGGTTGAAAACACAGAAGACAGACATACCCACATACAAAACACTCCACACACACAATATGCACACGTACTAACACACATAGACATAGAGACACACACACACACACGGATGCGCACGCACACACACACAACACACACACACGTACGTACACAGACAAGTACGCACACACACACACACTCACACACGCTCAGTGAGAGCACACATTTAGGATAAAGGAGAGAGAAGCACAGGTCAAATATAACAGACTATAAATTCCTATATGCAATATTAATTAAGTAAAACTTTAAAATTCTAAAGCAGCCCCCCCGGTCAGGCAGATAGTGCAAAAACAGTATGCAAACGGTGGCGAGGAACCCAAAACTCTAATCGAGAAAAAAAACCTCAGGAGAACCCAGGCCCAACCAGGGGATTCCAGTTCCCCTCTGGCAAAAGCTGCTGCCTCTGCACAAGCTCCAGAGAACTTGCACAACAAGGCTAAATAAAATAAATAAACTTAATAATAAAATAAATTATAGTTTAAGATTATCATTAATAATCTAATAGCATTTGAAGTTTTGTGGTGAAGACATGTCAAGAGACCGCGTCCTTCTTTATCCAGCTCTATCATCTCAGCTCTTGTCAGGTCCCCACTTCCCATTCTCCGCTCTACCATCAGGTCAGGCCATGAACTGCATCCTGCTCGCTGTGGTAACCTTGGAACAATGAGACAAGACTGGCTGAGAGTAGAGTACTGTTCTGTACTCTTTGATGCAACAAGTACATCAGTTGTGTTTTTGGTTCCGGTTGATCTAACTAATGCAGCCTAAACCCTCTGAAGATTTATATTATGGAAGAGTAGTGTATGCAAGATTAAAAAGATGCGTCTTTAGTCTAGATTTAAACTGACAGAGTGTGTCTGCCTCCCGGACAGTGCAGGGAAGACTATTCCAAAGTTTAGGCGCTAGATAGGAAAAGGATCTACCACCTGCACTTGATTTTGAAATTCTAGGTATTACCAACTGACAGGACGCCTGAGAGCGTAATGCACGTGAAGGACTGTAATACAAAAGGAGTTCATTCAAGTACTGAGGAGCTAAACCATGTAAGGCTTTATAGGTAATAAGCAAGATTTTAAAGTTAACGCGATGCTTTATAGGTAACCAGTGCAAGGTTGACAGAACCGGGCTAATATGTTCATACTTTTTTGTACGTGTAAGAACTCGAGCTGCCGCGTTTTGGACCAATTGGAGTTTTTGTAATAAGCCTGCAGGGCAACCACCTAACAGTGCATTACAGTAATCTAGTCTTGATGTCATGAATGCATGAATTAACTTCTCTGCATCTGAGATTGACAGCATATGACGTAGTTTAGATATATTCTTAAGATGGAAAAACGCAATTTTACAGGTGTTGGCGACGTGGCTCTCAAATGACAGATTACTATCGAATAGAACGCCAAGATTCTTTGCTGACGACGAGGGTTTTATGGAACATCCGTCAATAGTTAAACAGTATTCTTGGTTGTTACTTATAGCAGTTTTCGGTCCAATAAGTAACACTTCCGTTTTGTCCGAGTTCAGTAATAAAAAGTTGTTACTCATCCAGTTTTTTATATCGACTATGCATTCCATTATTCGATGGAACTGCTGTGTTTCATGAGGCTTCGAGGAAATATAAAGTTGAGTATCATCAGCATAACAGTGAAAGCTAACTCCGTGTCGCTTTATTATATCTCCTAGAGGTAGCATGTATAATGCGAAGAGCAGAGGCCCTAAGACTGAGCCCTGTGGTACACCGTACTGGACTTGCGATTTGCGTGACACCTCATTGTTTATTGCTACAAATTGAAAACGGTCGGATAAATAAGATTTAAACCATTTCAAAGCTATTCCCTTAATGCCGACATAATTTTCGAGTCTATGTAGGAGTGTGCTGTGGTCAATGGTATCGAATGCAGCACTAAGGTCTAGCAGCACCAATAACGAGATACAACCTCGGTCAGACGCCAATAGCAGATCATTTGTAACTCTGATCAAAGCAGTCTCTGTACTGTGACATGCTCTAAATCCAGACTGGAATTCTTCATTGATGTCATTCCTTTGGAGGAAGGAGCATAATTGAGTTGAAACTACTTTTTCCAGAACTTTAGATATGAAAGGTAGATTCGATATAGGCCTGTAGTTCCTTAGTTCTCTAGGGTCGAGTTGGGGTTTTTTGACAAGGGGCCTTATAACAGCCACCTTATATGCTTTAGGCACATGTCCTAATGTCAGAGATGAGTTAATAATACCAAGAAGAGGATCTATAATTTCTGGGAGCATCTCTTTCAGTAGATTTGTAGGTATAGGGTCTAGTATGCATGTTGTTGATTTAGATGATCTAATAATTTTAGACAGCTCATCTTGATCTACGGTATAAAATAATTGCATTTTCTCCTTAAGGGCGCTGTAGTTAGTTTGTTCAGCGGGTTTCACTTCTGATTGCATTGTTATAATTTTTTCTCTAATATCTTGGATTTTATATGTGAAGTAGTTCATAAATTCATCACTGCTATGCTGATATACAGGATCAGAAGTCACTGACGATTTATTTTTTGTTAATTTAGCCACCGTGTTAAATAAAAACCTAGGGTTGTGCTGGTTTTCTTCTATTAGTGATGAAAAGTAGGCGGATCTAGAAGTTATTAGGGCTTTCCTGTATTTTCGAATACTATCCTTCCATGCTGTACGAAATACCTCTAATTTAGTTTTCTTAAAGTTGCGCTCCATTTTTCGGGCCGCTTTCTTTAGAGCCTGAGTGTGTTCATTATACCACGGTGTGGGGCTGCCATTTTTAATCTTCTTTAAACGTAGTGGAGCAACTTTGTCTAGCGTTACCGAGAAGGTGGAATTAAAATTTTCAGTGGTAATGTCAAGATCTTCAACGTTATTTCTCATGATTTGAGACAATTCGGGCAGATTATCGAGAAACGCATCTTTGGTAGTTGAAGTTATTGTTCTACCATATTTGTAACAATGAGTTTTATTTGCAGCCGTAGGCCAGTGAAGCAAACATAATACCAGATAATGATCCGAAATGTCTTCACTCTGCTGAAGGATTTTAACGTCGTCCACATTTATACCGTAAGACAGTATTAAATCTAAAGTATGATTACGAAGGTGAGTGGGTCCTGACACATGTTGACTAATGCCCATGGAGTTAAGAGTGTCTTTGAAAGCCATTCCTAAGGCATCTGTAACGTTATCTACGTGGATGTTAAAGTCACCAACGACAAGGAGTCTATCTGCGGCCAGTACTAGTTCTGATAAGAACCCACCAAATTCTTTAATAAAATCTGTGTGGTGCCCTGGAGGCCTATATACAATAGCTAGAATCAATTTAAAAAGTGTTTTATCTTTAGTATTAGGTGTTGAAACATGAAGAACCATGACTTCAAAAGAATTATATTTAGAGTTCGACTTCTGGGAAATGCTAAGAGAGTTATTGTAAAGTGCTGCGACACCTCCCCCTCTGCCTTTTAGACGAGGCTCGTGTTTATAATAATAATCTTGGGGGACAGATTCATTTAAAGCAATATAATCATCTGGTTTTAGCCATGTTTCTGTCAAACAGAGCATGTCTATTTTATGATCTGTTATCATATCGTTAACAAAAAGTGCTTTATTAGAGAGAGATCTAATATTTAGCAATCCGAGTCGTAACAGTTGATTATCTGTATTTTGTTCATGTTTAGTTTGTTTAACGTTTATTAAATTACTTTCAAGAGGTTTACGCATTATTTTATGTTTGCTAATCCGGGGGACAGACACAGTCTCTATTTTGTGATGTTTGGGAGAACGGATTACTACATGTTGTACATTTTGTGTATTCTGCGACGTGAGACGGCAAGCAGACAGTTGGTTAAGCCATACTGTCTGCTCCCTGACCTGGGCCCCAGCGAGTCAAGTTTTAGCATTAGCATTAAGACTTTTTGCCATATTTCTAGACAGGATGGAAGTCCCAGCCCAGGAGGGATGGAGACCATCTCGTTTCAACAGGTCAGGTCTGCCCTCAAAACTCTTCCAGTTATTTATAAAAACTATATCATTCTGCAGGCACCACTCAGACAACCAGCCATTTAGTGAATATAATCTGCTATAAATCTCATCACCACGATAAGCATTGAGGGGGCCAGAGAATATTACAGTGTCTGACATCATGCTTGCGAGCTCACACACCTCTTTAATGTTATCTTTTGTGATCTCCGATTGACGGAGTCGAACATCATTTGTGCCGACGTGAATGACAATCTTACTGAATTTACGATTAGCCTTAGCCAGCACATTTAAATTTGACTTGATGTCAGGCGCTCTGGCTCCCGGTAAACATTGGACTATGGTGGCTGGTGCCTCTATGTTAACGTTCCGAACAATAGAATCACCGATAACTAGGGCACTTTCAGCAGGTTTCTCAGTCGGTGCGTCACTGAGCGGGGCAAACCTGTTCGAGACTGTAATCGGAACGGTCGAGTGATGTTTTGTCCTGCGACTACGCCGTCTCACAGTCACGAAGTTTCCCAGCTGCGGGGAATTTTCAACCGGAACCGAGCTGTGTGCGCTAATGTTGCTCGCATCCAAAGTGTTTTCTATCGTCGTTAAACTCTTACTATCCTCAGATAAAGATTGGATGCGAGACTCTAATTCTAAGATCTTCTCTGTCAGCCTAACTATTTCCCTGCATTTATCGCATATAAAGCCCTCGCAGCTGACAGAGAAGGCTAAGCTAAACATATGACATGAGGTGCAAGTAACAATAATAGGAATAGAAGCCATAACTCACCGGATTTGAAGTGCAATTCCAACTTACCAAGGTTGCTCGATGGATCGTAGTATACTCGCTTAAAAAGAGAAACAGTTAGCACACAAGACAAACCAGAGGCAAGATGATATTCCACAGTGTGAACAGAAAGCAAGCTAACACGCTATTGCTATGCTAACGGCGTTAAGTTAACTATCACTTTTGGTTTAGACTCTTCCAAGTAAATAACAGGAACAGGGTTATTGAGATATCAGGATAAGTTAGCAACGACAATAATAATTAACGATAATAAAATACACTAATATTAGAGCGAAGTGGTAAGAGCACTGATACAAACAAGCTGCCGGCAGCGATGCAGGAAACAGGAAACAGGATAAGCAAGCATAGTAAGCTTACAGGATAAGTAAGCATACGTCAATTTTTTACTCTCAGTGTTGAACTTGACTTATTTTCAAAACTGTATAGTGTTAGAACAAGCATTGTGTACTGAGCCTTCTGATGTTTTTTCACTTGTTGCTTTTAGATTGGCGGCTGCAGCAGTCTGAATGTTCTTTGTGTGCGAGAGAACCGTCTAACACGCATCCCTCCAGAGCTCTCGCAGGCCACAGAACTGCACGTTCTTGATGTTTCTGGAAACAGGTTTGTCAGAGCAAAGTGAACTCAGCAGGGGCTGTCTATAGGGCCTGATGTAGACTGTAGGTAGCACACCAGTCATCAAACATTTATGTGACATTCAGGGCTTAGTAGTAGAGTTTTACTTTAAATATCTCTGTGGGGCACTGTCAGTTACCACATAATACAAATTCAACCCATTCCTCAGTTTGTCAAAGCACCAAATCTGCATTCAGTCACCCTCTTTTATTTACCCCCATGTCATTCAAAATCTGTGTATTACTCTTTCTTCTGTGGAACACAAAAGAAGATATTTTGATAAATGTCTAAGTGGTTTTGTGTCCGTACAATTATAGTCAGTAGGGACCAGTGTTGTTTGATTACCAACATTCATCAAAATATCATCTTTTGTGTTATGAAGAAGAAGGTCATGCAGGTTTGGAATGACATGAGGGGAGTGAACAATGACAGATTTTTGGGGGGCAAACTTTTAACGGACCCCCTGCATCCGTTCGCGGCTGTGTTGCGCATTACTGCACATTAGAATCGGTTGTTTACTCAGTTCGTTACTTAAATGTTGATGCGTGTCAATTGTGCTCACATAGTAACAGAGTACGCCAAGGGAGCGCAAACTCCCAAGTGCCAGAAAGAGGGAGAACGCGACGCAGCCAGCATTTTGCTCTTGTTTTTAGATGCGATATCTGAAAGGACCTAACATTCCTATGATAAAACAGTTGTCAAACATTAAGATACTTACAGTGCGCTCTTTCATAGCTTCAACCTCGGCCCATGAGCACCTGCATACCCAGACCCTACACTGCATTACACATAAAGTGCTTTAACAAAAACACAAGCTTCACATTTTTGCTTTTCTGCATTTCTTCCCCAAGATGTCCATTGGATAATGCATTACTGAAATTGTGATTTGAGTTGGTTGTTTAGATTAGGAAACTAAAGAATTCGATGTGCTAGCTGTGAGCTTACAAAAATTCTGGAGAGACAGAAAGGCATGTGGTAAATGATCTTGTGCTACTCTGTAGGCTCCAGTACCTGCCCATGAGCCTGACTACTCTACGACTTAAAGCTCTCTGGCTGTCAGAGAATCAGTCTCAACCTCTGCTCACGTTCCAGACAGATGTGGACCCTGAATCTGGAGAGAAGGTGCTCACCTGTGTACTGTTGCCTCAGCAACCTTGTGAATCAGAAAGTCAAGGTAAAGGAATGTTAATTAAATAACAACAAAACTTTACTTTGTAAGATTATTTTGGGTTTGCATTTAATAAACAAGATATATATTTGTATCTGTATGTTATCCAAGTGCTAGAAGGTTCATGTTAAAGTGGCCATGTCATGAAATTTGATATCCACTATTTATAAAAATACTGACTATAGTGCAACTCTTCTGTGCAAAAAACCTAACCATCTAAATGGACTTAAAGTGAGAGTTTACCCCAAAATAAAAATTCTATCATTTACTCACCATCGAGCTGTTCCAAATCTGTTTGTATCTCCTCTTTGCCCCGCCTCTCTGAAAGACGCAGATTTTTAACAAAGCTCATGGCTCTGAAAAGCGAGGTGTGCTATTATTGGCCAGTTAACCAGTGAGTAGCGATTGGTCGAATACTGCAAGCATGTGACGGAAATGTAACGCCTCTTACCATATTTGGAACATCATGTTCCAAAGCAATTGTACTGACAGGTACGCCACCTTACTTGCGTATACATTTGGGTGGTCTTAGTCAAATCATACCATGAACGGACGTAGATTTGTGGGGGTGTGGTTACACGAGGGGTTTCAGGCAGGTCTGGGTGAGCATTCGCTTTTAGATAGAATGCATCTTTTGTTACAACACTTTAATTTTTGCAGTTTTACATGTCTGATACATGCATGGGCAACTTATAACACAACACAGACACATAAAAACATGTATTCGCCATATGACCCCTTTAATCTAGCCCCTGTCCTGCAGGGTTTATCTGGGGTTTGACACACCCATGCGATTCGATCTTTGTGACGTGCTCAAGGAAGGAATGTACAGGCAGTGTAGCGTGGCACGTGAAGAGAGGGACTCGATATGTGTGAGCTTTTCCCTGACCTCCTTCCACACTCATGTGCTGTGTTTGTACTCTTAGCTGATTGGAAGGCTAAAGAGGCTTATCTCCACTCAGCCCTACTCTGCTTCAGCTGTTACATTTTCTCCTGCATACATATCTTATCCAACTGCTTTATCTAAAAGCAGTCTTTCATCATGAGATAACCAGAGGTTAATTTTTAATAAATAATAATAATAAAAATAATTAATTGCAATTTGTCATGTTCTGTGAATATCTGTTCTGGTGGATGTGAATATAGTGGTTGCCCTGGGTTGCAAATTGTCTTGAATAGTTCAAAACGTATAGACTGTTTACACTTAAAATCTCAGCAGCTCAATTGAAATGAACTTGAAATGATTAACTATGAATTAATAGGATGTTTATGAGCCCTCTGCTCAGTTATTTGAAAAATTACACACAGAAAACTACAGGCAGGGAGCTTTCATTTTAAAAGGCACTGCACTTCTCGTACAGACTGATGTATGTGAGAGACTTGTAGAGGTCAGGTCACTGCTGGTTGGGAGGGAGGAGTGGAGGATTGTTTCGCTGTAAGCCTGTGACTAAGACTGGATTTAACATGATCTCAGAGACCTCATGTACTTACAGTATATCTTATATAGACTCCTCAACATGCTTTTTGAACAAAAACAAATCTGTTGTATTTTTTTCTTCTTTGCTTTTTGGTCATTTATAAATTTCCATAGGATACATCTTAATATTTTTTATCATTATGCGCCACCAATTTTTTGTAGTATGTAATTAAATTAGTATGAAATACAGCATATACAATTTTGACTTGAGAATACGTCATGACCATCTGGAGAGGTGTTGTGGTAATTATTATTATTAATTATTAAATATATATAATGTTTTTTCTTTCTGGTTTAGATAACCTGACCCGCTTTGGTGCTCTGGAGAGTCTGCTGGAGAATGACGTGTTGGATGACACGTGGGACGACAAAGCTGCAAACAGAAGGAGCACCATCCGTTTTGTTGAAGATGATAATGATGAAGATGATGATGAGGAGGTGAGGAGGAAAACGGCTCTTCAAATCGTTTCTATATGCAGAATGTTGTTTTAAATGTTGTTCGCATTTCCAACATTTAAAGCATTTTTACATCTTTTTTTTGTTTTTGCTTTTCACCATCGAACATTACGTTTTTAGGCTCCACTTCTCCCACAAGCATGCAGAGGATAAGCCAGTTTAGAGAATGGATGGATGAACATTTAGAAAAGTGTTTGATCCAAAGGCGTCTAAAAAGTAACAGTAAACTAAAGTATTTTGTTTTCAAAATAGGACGGGGCTTGATGTTGTGCCAAAAAAAATCTTTATGAATAGAAAATACATGGATACAGGATAGAAAATTGCCATTTGTGATTGATCATCCGATTTTATGCGGATCTTATGATTAGAGAGGATTCTAATGAAAGTGCAATATAATTGGACTCTTGTGGTTCGTATCCCATGTGTGGTGGTTTTCATGATAACATCTACAGAAGGGACCAAAAGTGTTTTCTGGAGGGCATATGTGTGCAATATTTGTTTTTAATGTTTTCTCAGGTTAGATGAAACCATCAAAATATGAGGTACAAGGTACAAAATAGAAAAGGGTATTTTATTTTTAAGGTATTAATTGTAGAAAGTGGTATTTAAATAAAAAGCGAAAACTTCAGTTTTTCAAAGTTGGACATCAATTTTGGTCATTATATGCTATCTCATATGCAACTACAACTAAAAGTTGTTCTATGCGGAGAGCAAATGCATACATTTATAATGTTTGGTAAATAGAATGGTTGCATGCTACTTCAAACATAGGTGTTGTTTTGCTGGACTCTCGTGTAAACTATAGACAAAATTGGCAGAAATTACCAAGTGTCCTTTTCTCGTTCTCAGAGAACACTGTTGCGACGGGCCACCCCCCACCCTGGCGAGCTAAAGAACATGAAGAAGGTGGCTGAGACCATCCGTAAGGACCTGAATGCTGCCAAAGGCCTGGATTCCAACAAAAACGAGGTCAATAATGCTGTGGACCCAGTGACTACATCTGTATGACTGCTTTAACTCCGAGGTGTCTCTTACCCAATGTCTTTCCCCTAAAAGCCCACCTGCAGAGTCATTCCTCACTGCCCCTGTTTACAATCTCAGGGGTTGACCACCCTTATACTCTCCTGGGACCACCAGAGCCCTTTGTTCAGCCCTGCTAACTTCATCTGCTCTTGCCCCGTGTCGGGGACAAGCCCCCAAACCAGGTGCCTTCTTTTTTAAAGACATTCACAGCAATAATCGGCAGAGGAATGCACATTTTTACTCGTAAAACTTTTCAAATCCAGTGCTTTTTATTTGTTTTTCTTTGATACACAACGTAGGTAGTTGCACTACGAGTCTTAGCATAAATCTGTCAGAATCGTTATTAAAGACATATTAAATTGATATATATATATTTTGATCTATTTTTGATTTTTTTGTAAACACTAGGTGCATTTTTTTCTCTTTCTTGAATTAGTGATGTATGGAGCCCAGGCCTATTTTGGACCTACTGATTTTTAAAGTTATTTTATTTTTGCTTGTGAATATGGATACTTTTATACATACTGTATGGCAGCTCAGGTGGTGTAAATTAAAAACTTATGTATAGCCAATTTCTTAATCAATGATCTTTCTTATTCCTGTTGCTAGGATTTCAGACTTAAAAAGCATTTGAACAAAGTGGCAAATTTTATTGTCATACACAGAATATAAGGGGGCTTTGAATTTATTATTTTTCTTTTTAACCAACACAGATTATATTGCTTGTAAACATGTTTTGTACTATAAGTAAATTTAGGGCTAATATGGCTCAGGACTGTGATCTGAAACACTCCCAGCATTGTTATGGAGTAGGGCGAACAGACCTTCACTGTGCTTTTAGCTGCATTTTATATGTTCTTCAAGCTTTGTAAAACCGGTACACTAACACTTTTGTCATTTAAGGTAACAGATGTTATTAATAGCTATAGCTTTGGTTTAGGTGAGCAGTTTCCCCCCTCCATGTGCCAGAATGCACTTTTACAAACATTGCTTATCAAGTGTTTTTTTATGGTACACTAAGGATTTCATTTAACATTGTATGTACTTGTATTCCAAAACAGACTTTGTTTTTAATGTCGATTTTTTTATTTTTAGAATTTTTGTCAGAGATTAAGCTGCACAGAAAACGATCTTAAACAGGCGATTTTTCTGGGCCAGTACTTTTATGACTTTAACCACTGAATAATAAAAATGATTTTATGAAGTCAACGTCTATGATTCATTATTTATAGATTTTTAAATAGCAGATTTATTATTATACATCCATTATTGCTACTTTTTAGCTGTTGTCTTGTGTTGTTGGGATTAAGTGTTAAATTTCTTGATGTTCACCAGAAACATGTCTAATTCAAATGTAAGATAATGTGTTTTAGCAAACAATCACATTTACAAGAAAAACAAAAGCACACATGATCATACTGCATAGTGATCAATGGGTTGCTATTAATCATTGATTATATCCCAGATAGCACAATCCATCTGGTTTACGTCTATGTGACGTCTGCATTTAAATCTGTAAGACATCTGCAATACATAGTTTGCTCATCTGCAATACGTCTCGGAGAAGTCTGAACGTCTGTAATACGTCTGCTAAAGATCTGGAGATCTGCTGCTTAAAAACATCTGCTAAACATCTTAGAAAGAGCTGTTGTACATCCATTCTAAATCATAAACATCTTACAGACATCTTCTAGATGTCTATATGACGTCTGACAGCAGACATCTCCGAGACGTATTGCAGATGAGCAAACTATGTATTGTAGATGTCTTGCAGATGTAAATGCAGATGTCAAATAGACGTAAACCAGATGTATGTGTGCTATCAGGGATTGAGCTTTTGCCAACCATTTTTCCACCCTGACATGCTTTTCCCCCTTGCTTTCTCTGCTTGCATGTTTTTCTGAATTGCACGATGCTTGTCTTATTGAACGTGTATAGGATATTTATGTTTGTTGTGTGAATGGTCTTTGAATCCATCTCTTTAGAAATTTACACGTATCATTTAGCTTCTAAAACATTGTGACTCTATTATATATTAATATATAATATATTAATATTAATAAAGACATAAATGTATATTGATATATATTTTAAGGTTAAACCATTTATGTGCTTATGTACATCTACATTTTGCTGCAAAGAGATTGAGTCTACTGTGTTTTATCAAATTCAGTCCAATGTCTTCCTTTGTGCACATTACCTTAGACATTCTTTAACTGGTAAGAAAATCGTTTTCTAAATGAACAATTGAGAAAAGTCTGACAACTCTTCCAGAAAAATCAAGCGTAGCGTTAGTTCTGGCAGGTCACGTGAGTTCAGCTTGCATCAGCTGATCACATCAGGTGCAGCTAATCAACGTTAACCAAAAGTCATACAACACACACTAGACTGCGTCCTATTTAAGTTGCATTTCTTTGCTCCTTATCAGCTGCTTAATCGTGTTGCACTTAAAACCCACCTCCATCCCCATCTCCTCCTTATCTGCCTGTATCTTCGGATCTTTTAATTTAATCCTGTTACGCATCAGGAACTGTTCTGGTTCCCCAGGAGGGGGGACACGTATTGCTGCGCTCCTGCTATGTCCATGCAAGGCTGCATGGACGGGCAAAGAGTTTGCCCAGAACAGTTTCATTCCGACAAACTAAATATATGCCATCATTAAATAATTGACGACAGTGGTCCTGACAGAAATGATGATATACTGTATGATACTAAATGGTAAGAGGTTGCTCATAATACTGTGAAGTAAGATGAGTATGCCAGCTTTAGAAAATGCACAAAGAGTCTATAGGCCATCATGCAGACAATGCATGAACAATTGTGCTTGTGATGTTATAGAACCAAGAATTTAAAGACGATTAAGAAGTAGATGGGGAAATGATAAATTGGATTGTGGACAAGCGATATTTAAAAGGAAAACTAAGACACTCAAAGCTGTGCATTACAGTGATCTAAATAACAGCGTCCAGGACCCAGGAGTGCAGTGCTATTTTTTGTGCATTTCAGCGTTTCATGCATTTTTTACCGCCAAAAAACCCAAACATTTTTTAATTGGTCCAAGTTGTGGAACAAACGTGAAACATGCCACATCACACCATAAACACATTTCTGTTCAGGACTGCCCACTGCATTGAACAGCTCTATAAAGCTATATCAGAAATCAGAAGAGCTTTATTGCCAAGTGTGCTTGCACACACAAGGAATTTTCTTTGGTGTTGGAAGCTTGTGGTACAGACATTTAACACAATGACAACACAAATATAATAAGATTTACAGTCTAAAAGATTCTAAAATATGCATATATAAAATAAAAGACTATTGTACAGAAAATGGGGGATAATAACATATAAGAGACATTGTACAGGGTAGTGTATATGGAAGAATATATATATATTAACAGATTGTATGTACACTTGTGCAAATGGATAATGTTGTAAGTAGAGGTAGTCTTATATACATGTAGAAATAAAATGTACATATAATAAGGCACTATAGTGCACACCATAGGAGTAGTGAAAGTGGAATATTGCTCTTAAGGAGCAGTTATCTGTTTAAGAGGGAGATTACCTGGGGGAAGAAGCTGCTTCTGTGTCTGGAAGTCCTGGTGTTTGGTGGTCTGAAGCACCGGCCAGAGGGCAACAGTTCAAAAGGTTTGTGTGCGGGGTGTGTGGAGTCAATTATGAATAATGGAATCGTACAGGTCCTGAAGTGTGGGCAAAGGAGCACCAATAATCTTCTCAGCACTACGAACTGTCCGTTGTAGTCTTCGTAGGTCTGATTTGGTGGCCGAGCCATACCAAACAGTAATTGAAGTGCACAGAACAGATTCGATGACCACTGAGTAGAACTGGGTCAGTAGCTCCTGTGGTAGGTTGAACTTCCTCAATTGACGGAGGAAGTGTAACCTCTGCTGGGCCTTCTTTACAATGGAGTCTATGTGGGACTCCCACTTCAGGTCCTGAGAGATGGTGGAGCCCAGGAACCTGAATGACTCCACAGTATCCACAGTGCTGTCCAGGATGGTGAGGGGAGGAAGTGATGGAGGGTTCCTTCTGAAATCCACTGTAACAAAGTTCAATATACACAGGAAGGAAGAGGCCGGGATCGGAGTTACTACCACTGGAAACTTTATTTCCGTGCTCGTCGTCACTCGACGTTGCGCCACATGCGCCTTCAAACATAAACAAAAACAGTCTCAATAACTGGAGAACTTTCTTGGGTCCGTCTTTCTCCCGACGTCCTCCTCAGCACTCTGTGGTAGCGTCCGTCTCTCCCACTTTGCTCTGCTGCCTTGCTGGTTTTTAAGCCTCCCCACGCCAGTTACTGGAATAGGACACAGGTGTTCGTCATTTGCACTCACCCCACTCACTTACCGCTTGTCTCCCAACTCTCTCTCCCGCTGCCGTCCTCGCTGAACCACGCCCCACTTGCCACATACCCCCACCGCCCGACTCAGGCTGGGGAGCCATCCGGCCTGCAGCCCCCCCCCCTTGCCTGGAGAGGAAGTCGGCCACCGCCATCTGTGCACCCGGCCTGTGGACCACCTTGAATTTGAATGGTTGCAAAGCAATATACCAACGAGTGATCCGCGCGTTGGTATCCTTCATGCGATGGAGCCATTGGAGGGGAGCGTGATCCGAACAGAGGGTGAATTCCCGCCCCAGGAGATAATATCTGAGGGTGAGGACAGCCCATCTGATGGCCAAACACTCCTTCTCTATGGTGCTGTACTTAGCTTCCCTCTTAGAGAGCTTCCGGCTAATGTACAGCACCGGCCGTTCCTCACCCCCCATCTCCTGGGACAGGACTGCACCCAGCCCTCTGTCCGATGCGTCAGTCTGCAGCAAAAAAGGGAGAGAAAAATTAGGAGAGTGTAATAGCGGCCCGCCGCACAGAGCAGCCTTCACTTGGGTAAAGGCCTGCTGGCACTGCTCCGTCCACTGGACCGGATCTGGCGCTTCCTTTTTAGTGAGATCAGTCAGCGGGCTGGTGAGCTCCGAATATTTGGGCACGAACCGTCTATAATACCCCGCCAGCCCCAGGAACTGTCTCACCTCCTTTTTGGACTTAGGTCTCGGGCAGGTTGCAACCGCTGCAGTCTTATTAATTTGGGGACGCACCTGCCCATGACCTAAGTGGAAGCCCAGATACCTGACCTCCACCCGCCCAATTGCACACTTCCTCGGATTGGCGGTGAGGCCGGCCCCCCTCAGTGACCTCAGGACCGCTCTCAGATGCTCCATATGCCGCTGCCAGTCATTACTATAGATAATGATATCATCCAGATAGGCAGCGGCATACGTTGCGTGAGGCCGGAGGATACGGTCCATGAGGCGCTGGAAGGTGGCCGGAGCCCCAAACAATCCGAACGGAAGAGTCACGAATTGGTGTAATCCAAACGGCGTGGTGAAGGCCGATTTCTCTTTGGATGCTGGCGATAGGGGGATTTGCCAGTATCCTTTTGTTAAATCCAGCGTCGAATAAAAGTGAGCGGTGCCCAGCCGATCTAACAATTCGTCGACTCGCGGCATTGGATACGCGTCGAATTTCGACACGGCGTTAACTTTGCGATAATCCACGCAGAACCGAACCGAGCCGTCCGTTTTAGGCACTAAAACCATCGGGCTCGCCCAGTCGCTGTTGGATTCTTCTATCACCCCTAAATCCAGCATGGCCTCTAATTCCGCCTGAACCACCTTTTTCTTGTGTTCGGGCAACCGGTAGGGCCTACTGCGTACCACTACCCCAGGTTCGGTCTCGATATGGTGCTGAATGAGGTTCGTTCGACCAGGCAGGGGGGAAAACACGTCGGCAAACTCCGCTTGCATGCGGGCCAGGTCAGTGAGCTGGGAGGGCGAGAGGTGGTCTCCCCCCGGGGTCAGGGCAAGAGATTGGGTTTTTACATTTGCCTCTGGCCCGAGATCCTCCTCTGTGGTCACCACCGTCGCCAGCATCGCTGACTCCCCCTCACTCCATTTTTTCAGGAGATTAAGGTGGTAAATTTGACGTGCATCCCTCCTATCTGACCGAACGACCTCATAATCAAGCTCCCCCACTTGCCGTGTGACCTCAAAGGGTCCTTGCCACTTTGCAAGTAATTTAGAGCTGGACGTTGGGAGCAACACAAGCACTTTCTCTCCCGGCGTGAATTTTCGAAGGTTGGCTCCCCGGTTATACAAACGGCTTTGTTTGTCCTGGGCCTGTAACAAATTCTCCATGGATAGCCGCCCCAGTGTATGGAGTTTTGCTCTCAGGTCCAGTACAAACTGAATCTCGTTCTTACTCGTAGACGGTCCGTCCTCCCAAGTTTCTTTTAGTACGTCTAGCACCCCTCGAGGCTGACGGCCATAAAGAAGCTCAAAGGGGGAAAACCCCGTGGAGGCTTGTGGGACCTCACGTACCGCGAATAAGAGGGGTTCCAACCACTTATCCCAATTTTTGGCGTCTTCGTGAACGAACTTACGAATCATGGTTTTCAATGTGCGATTAAATCGTTCCACCAGCCCGTCCGTTTGTGGGTGAAAGACACTGGTGCGAATCGATTTAATGCCCAACAATTCGTATAGTTCGCGCAGCGTGCGTGACATGAACGCCGTGCCTTGATCTGTGAGGATCTCGCGGGGGATCCCCACCCGGGAGATGATACGAAACAGGGCCTCCGCAACACTCTTTGCCGAGATGCTGCAGAGTGGCACTGCTTCGGGGTATCGTGTTGCATAGTCCACCAAGACCAATGCAAAACGGTGCCCCCTTGCTGATCGCTCTAATGGCCCGATGAGGTCCATGCCAATTCTCTCGAAGGGGACCTGCATCAATGGAAGAGGGCGCAATGGCGCTTTTGGGGTGGCCGGTGGGTTTACCAGCTGACATTCCCGACAAGACGCGCACCACCTGCGCACATTGTCGTGAATGCCCGGCCAAAAAAAACGGGCCATGAGGCGATTTATGGTGTTAGTTTGTCCCAAATGTCCTGCCATAGGATTACTATGAGCCGCCTGGAAAAGCATTTCCCGACGGCTCTTTGGAACTAATAACTGGGTTACATCCTCTTTGGTTTGAGCGTCTTGGGCTACTCGATATAACCGATTGTTCCTGATAGCAAAGTACGGGTAGGAGAGGGGCCGTGCAGGCTGAACAGGCTGTCCGTCGATGGACGCGACCTGCTCGAAAGCCCGTTTCAGCGTCTCATCTTGTGCCTGCTCCAGGGGAAAATCATCGCGGTCAGAGAGAATTAGTCTCTCAATTCCGCTCCTTTCCCCTGAGTCAGCACCCGGCAACGCCGGTTCAGCACTGCCCGTCTGCACGGAACCTCTCCCACCTGGCTTCTTTCTACCCCACGAGACATCCGCACACAGTATCCCCAATAATTTGGAAAAAGCAGGCCAATTCGTACCCAAAATCAACGGATGTCGGAGGTGAGGATTAACCGCCACCTCTACACTATGCTTTTTCCCCCGAAATTTGATTGGCAGCACCGTTAGGGGGTACTTCACCACATCCCCGTGCACACACCGAACCCTAACCTCGCGGCTTTTATCCAATGCCGCGGGCCGAATCAGGCTTTGGTGGATAGAGGTTTGGTTGCAACCCGAGTCCACCAGAGCCTGATATATACCTCCCCCAATACTCACAGGTATCTGGTACCAGCCAGCCGGACCGGGGGCAGCCTGTGGGGCGTCCGGGACCCGGATCATGGTTCCCACCTCCATCAGGGGGCAGCGATTCACGAAATGGTCCGGGTCCCCGCAGCGCCAACAAGCCGGCCCAGGCCTCCCCGCCGCCCCAGCGGCAGGGAATGGAGTGGGTGTCTGGCGTGGGGAGGACGGGGCAGCCGGTGGAAACCTGGAGCCCGGTGTCGAGCTCCCCGTGGGTCGTCCGGTCATGGCTCCTCCTTCGTCGGCCGATCCCGGTCTGTAGCCTCCTCGTCCGCGAGGAGGGCCTCTCAGGGGTCCGGGTGGTCGGGTCCGGGGAGCAGGTACCGGTCTGCTTGGTGGTGGTGTGGAGAGAGACGCGGCCGGTAAGGGGTCCCCGACCCCAGGGCACGCGACCATATGATCTTCCGCCAGCTGGATGGCTGACTCCAGAGACGTCGGTCGGTGGCACTGGACCCAGCCAGCCGTTTTCCTGGGCAGGCAGGTCATAAATTGCTCCAGTACCACCTTATCGACCACTTTCTCAACGTCGCTGCCCTCAGCCATCAGCCATCTGCGGCAGGAGTCCCGGAGCTGTTGAGCCAGGAGATAGGGTCGACAGGTTTCCGCCAACCCCAACGACCGGAATCGCTGGCGATGTACCTCAGGGCTCCGGCCGACCCTTTGTAGAATGGCTCTACTTAGCTCAGCATAGACCAGCAGATTCTCGGGGGGAAGTTGTTGCGCCGCCACCTGTGCCTCTCCGGAGAGGAGCGGTATCAGCCACAGAGCCCACTGATCCCTCAGCCACTCGCTGGTCTCCGCTGCTCTTTCATAGAGATCCAGGAAGGCTTCAGGATCATCCTGCGGGCCCATTTTGGTCAGCAACAGGTGTGTAGGTGGTGTCTGCCTGGCGTGTGTCCCCGTCTGAACCCCCTGGTCCATCCAGCTCCGGAACATCTCGCGGTCCTCCTGCTGGGCCTGGAAGATGGCCTAGAACCGCCCTTCCTGGTCCTGCCTCAGTTGCAGCAAAGCCTGATGCTGTTCTCGGTGGAGGACCGCGAGTGATGCAATCACTTCCGCAAATGGCGAGGCCGCCGGATTCTGCATTTTGGCCGCGGCGTTCCTACTTCCTTCCTGGTCCCGGGTTTCGGCACCACTGTAACAAAGTTCAATATACACAGGAAGGAAGAGGCCGGGATCGGAGTTACTACCACTGGAAACTTTATTTCCGTGCTCGTCGTCACTCGACGTTGCGCCACATGCGCCTTCAAACATAAACAAAAACAGTCTCAATAACTGGAGAACTTTCTTGGGTCCGTCTTTCTCCCGACGTCCTCCTCAGCACTCTGTGGTAGCGTCCGTCTCTCCCTCTTTGCTCTGCTGCCTTGCTGGTTTTTAAGCCTCCCCACGCCAGTTACTGGAATAGGACACAGGTGTTCGTCATTTGCACTCACCCCACTCACTTACCACTTGTCTCCCAACTCTCTCTCCCGCTGCCGTCCTCGCTGAACCACGCCCCCCTTGCCACATCCACTATCATCTCCACTGTCTTGAATGCATTCAGCTATAGGTTGTTTTGACTGCACCAGGCAGCCAGCTGAGCAACCTCCTTTCTATAAGCAGATTCATCACCATCTTGAATAAGGACAATGACTGGGGTGTCATCTGCAAACTTCACGAGTTTGACAGAAGGGTCTGAAGAGGTGCATTCGTTTGTGTAGAGTGAAAATAGCAGTGGAGAGAGAACACATCCTTGAGGAGCTCCGGTGCTGATGGTACATGTGCTGGATGTAAATTTTCCCAACCTCACTAGCTGCTGACTGTTCGACAGGAAGTTAATAATCCACTGACAGGTAGAGGTTGGCACAGAGAGCTGGGTAAACTTGGGCAGAAGTAGGTCCAGGATTATGGTGTTGAAGGCCAAGCTGAAGTCTACAAACAGGATCCTGACGTAAGTCACTGGTCTGTCTAGGTGTTGTAGGATGTAATGCAGTCCCATGTTTACTGCGTCATCCACAGACCTGTTTGCTCGGTAAGCAAACTGGAGGGGATCAAGAAGGGGTCTGGTGATGTCCTTCAGGTGGGCCAGTACAAGTCTCTCAAATGACTTCATGACCACAGATGTTAAAGCAACAGGCCTGTAGTCATTAAGTCCAGAGATTTTGGAGTTTCAGAGTTTCTTCTGTACAGGGATGATGGTAGAGTGTTTGAAGCATGAAGGGACTTCACACTGCTCCAAAGATCTGTTAAGATCTGCTCTGCTGCTCTGCACAGACTTTCAGGTGGAGTGAGACATTGTCTGGGCCTGATACTTTTCTGATCTTTTGTTTGCGGAAAAGCTGGCACCCATCCTCTTCGCATATCCTAAGTGCAGGTTGAGTGTCAAGAGGAGGTGTTAATGATATAGCCATCAAGGCACATTTGGCCTTTGAAAATGGTTTGTGTGGTTTTAGTTTTCAGATTGGATTTGTTTATAATTGTGACATTGAGAAATTGTTTTTTTATTGTTTCTTGCAACTATATATTTGATACTTAATAAAGTTTATGAGAGATATACAGTGCTGTAAAAAAGTGTTTGCCCCTTTTTTGTTGCATATTTGTAACACTTAAATGATTCAGATCAAACCAATGGTAATATTAGACATAAATTACCCGAGTAAATACAAAATGCAGTTTTTTTTAATGGTGATTTCATTTATTAAGGGAAATAGCTATCCAAACCTACATGGCCCTATTTAAAAATTTCCCCTCTAATCCTAATAACTGCAATCACGCGTCTGCAATAACTTTCACATTGATGGTGGAGGAATTTTGACCCACTCTTCTGTGCAGAAATGTTTAAATTCAGCCACACTGGAGGGTTTTCAAGCATGAACGGCCTGTTAAAGCCAGGTCATGTCACAGCATATCAATCAAATTTATGTACGGATTTTGACAAGGCCACTCCAAAAACCTTTTTTTTTGCGATTCAGAGGTGGATTTGCTGGTGGGTTTTGAATCATTGTCCTGATGCGTAACCGAAGTGCGCTTAAACTTGAGGTCAAAAGCTGATGTCCGGTAAAAAAAATACAATTTGTATTTACTTGGGTTTTCTTTGTCTAATATTAAAATTTGATTATCTGAATCATTTAAGTGTGACAAATAAGCAAAAAAAATCAGAAAGGGGCAAATACTTTTCACAGCACTGTATACCAACAGATCTGCTGACATTTGTCGAGAGAACAAAATGCAAAATAGGCCTAACTGGTGCTGTTACTATATAGTTCCAGATTTACTTAAATAATTGTATGCCATCATGTGACTCCCTAAGTTGTTTATTGAGGACCCTATTACTTTTTATATATCTATTTTAAGAGGTGGTGATTTCATACTGTAATTTGCATGCTGTGATTCATACAGAAATGTATGATTTTTAGGCAATATAAAAAGGTACACTCCTAGTTAATGTGTCTAAAAGAATGCATGATAGCAATATTATGTTGATATCTATTGATATTGTAACATATTCGTATATTTGATATAAATTAGTTTTTATAATTTTTTTGGTCAGTGAATCACACTGAAATTATAAGTGTCTGAAACGGTTTTGTAACCATTGTGACTCTTAAGGCCAAAGTTTTAAATAGGTGCTGAATTATTTACGATATTATAACGTTATATTAACAAGGTACTGATAATCGTGCTATTGTCAATACCGGTATATACACTCCTACTTAAATAACGTTAATATACAAGCCAATCAAAGTAAAACATTTTAAAGTTAAAAAAGTTTTAATTAATTCAATTCAATTTTATTGATATAGCGCTTTTCACAATTTCCATTGTTGCAAAGCAGCTTTACATACATAATAATAAGAAATGTAATGGTGACACTTTACAATAAGGTGCTATTTGTTAACAATGAGCTAATGCATTAGCTAACATGAACTAACAATGAACAATACTTCTACAGCATTTATTAATAATAGTTCATGTTATTTTCAGCATTTACTAAAACATTATTAAAATCAAACGTTGTCAATGTTAACATTAGTTAATGCACCATGAACTTGCATGAATAACTGTATTGACATGAACTAAGATTGACAAGGATTATTAAATGCAATAAATTGTTATAAATAACAATTGCTCATTGTTAGCTAATGCATTTACTAATGATAAATAATAGCCCCTTTATTGTAAAGTGTTACCAATTTAATAAAAATAATACTAGGGGGAAAATTAAAGAGAATATACGGCATTAAGATACATAGTATTATTGCAAGTTTTTCTCTATGCAATGTACACTGATGTCAGTGGATCATCAGAAACTATAAATTATTCAATCGAAATATATTTAATTTAGGTATATTATTATTTTAAATATTGTTATCAGGACTGGGAGCCCAAAATTACAATATACCAGAACAAATTGCAATAATAATCGAAGTATATTTAATTTAGGTATATTATTATTTAAATATTGTTTTCAGGACTGGGAGCCTAAAATTTCAATATACCAGAACAATTTGCAATAATACCAAAACGTACGGAAATCATATATTTGTTAAAATATGTTAATGTACATGTGTGTTGTTAAACGCAAGTTGTTTATATTTATGGATTAAACTAAATCAGCAGTCTCCCAGTGAGTAACAGTGGCAAGGAACCAAAATTCCACTTTAGATGTAGAAGAGCGGAGAAAAAAAAAACCTTAGGAGAGGCCAGACTCAACCGGGAGAGCCAGTTCTCCTCTGGCATATTGAAATAGCACTGCTGCAACTACAAAGAGAATAATTACTGTTAACTGTGAGATTCATCTGAAATACTGTAGTTAGCCAGGCCAGTTAGTGAAAAGAGGAAAGAACTAGTGAGGACAGAAAAAAGAGATATTTAGGTCTGTCCAGTATTATTCTGGTTCTGGATGACTGTGGGTTGTGACTGTAGTTGTCATCGAGCGTCAGGCCAGAACCGGAGCTTGGACTGATGACTTCTGGTGCCCTCGGGATCCTAGGTTGTGGCTACAGTTGCCAACAGGTGGACTTCCCATCATCACGAGCATTTGGCTGAACTAGGAAGAGCACCCGGAGAAGAACCAGAGCTTGGACTGACGACCTCTGGTGTCCTCGGGAACCCGAGGACGGCACGTGAAAAGCAAAAACTGATATTAGCGTAGAGGCCGCTCACAGAGAGTGTAAGAAAGTGACATATTATGATGGATGTGTGTGTGTTCGGTTCCGACAAGCTAACTATATTGCAGCATAGGCGGTTTACGGTGAGTTAACAGTGAGTTAGGTGAAAGCTATTGTGACGTGAGCCGTGGGAGGAGCAAGCGAGGTCGGTGATGCGATTGATAATGAGCGTCAACTGGGCGCCACCGGCCTCGTATCTCCCACGGAGGAGATCGGAAGCATAAAAGGCCGAGCGGCAGGAGCATATGGCAAGAGAGGACTGGGCCCGGACAGTTAAGTTTTGTTTACGGTCTTGTGGCCGGCAGTCGTCCGTGAGGGGTTGCCGGCCTGTTTTAACTGCTGTTTATTGTTTATTTATTTTTGATTAAAGTGTTTAAATGTTCACCGGTTCCCGCCTCCTTCCTTCCCGTTTTATTGAGCTTTTCTACAGCTACGTATATTAAAGAGATGAGTTTTTAGTGTAGTTTTAAACTGATTGTGTGCCTGAATCCTGAACCTGGCTGGGGAGGCTATTCCAAAGTTTAGGAGCCAAGTATGAAAAGGATCGACCACCTTTAGAAGATTTTGATATTCTGGGAACTATTAACAGATCAGCGTTTTGCGACCGCAGTGTGAGCGATGGATTGTAATTTGACAATAGTTCACAGAGATACTGTGGCACTAGACCATTCAATGCTTTATAAGTTATTAGGAGGATTTTGAAGTCTATTCGGGACTTAATTGGCAGCCAGTGCAATGATAACAGAATTGGGCTTACAGTATACAGTCAAATTTCTGTGATCTAGTGAGCACTCTGACTGCTGCATTTTGAACCAGTTGTAGTTTATTCAGAAGTGTCACAGGAGATCCCCCAACAATGAATTACAGTAATCTATTCGTGAGGTCATAAATGCATGAATACGTTTCTCCGCGTCTAAAGTAGAACGCATTGTTCGCAGTTTAGAGATGTTTCTGAGATGGAAGAATGCTGTACGACACACATTTGAGATATGGCTATTAAATGACTGCTATCTAGCAACACACCCAGTTTCTTAACTGTGGACGACCACACAACCATAAAAGGAAATGTTGCACTCTACTTTTTTAAGTTTACTGGCATTTGGTATAATAATAAATACCCCTGTCTTGTACTGTACTCCGGCGCATGTAGCGTCCATAGGGAACAATAGCGTTTCACTTCAGGATGCACATAGGATTACGGTCAACAAAGTGAGTCTAATTATTCAAACAATGCCATACGTCGACAACCAAAAAGGAGAAGCACTTCAGGCTATCCGTTTCAAGGTACATCAACAAATATGAAAAAAGTATTGTGTAATTTCTGAGCACATATAGATGTAATTTACATGTATTGAGCTGTAATTTACATGTATTGAGCACTGTTTTTCACCACAGTTATGAATGCACTTGATAAAATACCTAAAAAGTATTGAGAAGTATTCATAAGAACATTAGTACATAGATGGGTTGATCTGAAATCATATTCAATAAGAATAATTACATATAAGTAGGTTTATGATGATAATTTGATTATTTGAAGAAGAATAGATGATTTAATGACACAATCTGTACCTATAACCAATGATTGTTCATATAAATGCACTTAATGTCACTTTAAGCATGTTTAAAGCACATTTGAGCACAATGAAACAAGGTAAAATCAAGTGATGTTTTTAGAGGCCTAAAGTTTGAAGCCTGTTGTGCTCTCTCTGAAACCTGGGGATTTTCCACTGTTTAAAAGTAACCATGATTACGCACGGACGCCACGCCGTCTCGTATGGAGACCATGGCTTGTTTGGTGGTCTCGTGTAGTAACCATTGTATGCAAATTATTTAAAAAATGATGTAATAACCAGCGTACCACCATTAGATACGTACCTTGTTACCTGGGACTTATTGGTGGCAGGCAATTAACAATTGGTTAATAAAAATAAGAGATAACAGGAAAATACCTGATTGGTTTCAGAAGAGACCACCTTTCAGAAATTTTACTATAACTGTAGACTAGAAAACACTTGGTTTTTAGATGACTTGGAACATCTCACTTTGTTTGGCTCGAGCAAATAAAGTTAACTCCTTGACACCCGGACCTTCCTTGTCTGAGAGATTTTTTGAACTACAAGACTGATATTTTTCCACAACAAAAGCAAAGTGTACTTTTGCACTAGAGGCATGATCACAGAGGCACTTAACAATGCTCACAACAAGTAGTGCTGTCGGTTCACCGAAACTTTTTCTTACAAAACACATCGTTATCACTTGGTGAAAAATACCCTTAGTGTTATGAGAGCAGAAGTGACCTTGCTGGCTGAGATTTTAGCCGAAGTACGTCATTGTCCCGTGTCCCGTGCCCCATTTGTGGTAAAAATAAAAGGCAGAATGTGTCACCGAATCTTGAAAATGTGTAAGAAAAATAAACAAGGAACTGAGAGCATTCTGTTAGTGTGTGACTGCATGTGCTGTCTTCTCATCTACAGGTGTGCAGAACTGCAAAGTCCAGCAGTCACAGCTGGCCCTTCTCTGGCCTCAGATGGGTGACAGGGAAGGAACCGCTTTTAGGACTAAACTTGTTTTCTGTCAGCAAAGGAGGACATGGCTGCAGCTCCAGTGCAGAGAAAGATGCAGATGAGATGAACCAGCGGACTGATGATGTAAGACCAGCATCTTAAACATGCAATGGACAAACGTGTTTAAAAAAAAAAAGATTACTCTTAATTTATCATTTGTGACCAAAGTCTTATAGCACAGGAATATTTGTGGCAATAGCCAACAAAACATTGTATGGGTCAAAATTATCGATTTTTCTTTTATGCCAAAAATATTCCTACCATAAATATATCAAAACTTTATTTCTGTGAATGGATGCAGCAAAATTGTTAACTGAAATGGCCAGAAACATGCCTACAAACTTCACTAGCTGATGTCCTCTCTTTGTGAATTACCCACTCAAGTTTGGCATCTATGTAAAGCTTAGAATTTCTGCTTTCGGGTTCATCTACTTTCCACAACATTACAACGATTCAGTCTTTTTTGTCCAGGGTCACATTTTTTATAATTCATTTAATCATCCCCATAACACCCCAGCTGTACATTTGACTTTCCCATGTTTTTAAACTTATCAACACTATGAAATAACACAAATGTAGCTAGAAGTTTTGTTGAAGTAAAACGGTTTTGTTTTAGTTGCTACCTGTTCAAAAAACATGATAATACCATGGCAATTTTATAGCGTGTCTTTAAGATGCAAGTTCAATCAAAAATCACTTTGATTCTTTTTCTCCATCAGTACAGTATGGGTAGTTTTTCTGTTTTTGAGGGAGGAGGCCACAGACCCAAGCATCAGTGGAGAGAGAACGGCCACGTCAGGAAGCTACAGAGATACAGAACCCAGCGGCTCATGACCCATTTTCACCGAAACACAGCCCATGACCCTGAGTGCCACGGCAGATGCGAGGGACTCACAGAGAGACCCTGTTTACACAAATCACTGACTTCACTAGTGCCATTAAGAGTAAGAGGAGAGTAAAAAATATATATTTTTAGATTGTATTAAATGGACATTCAACACCAACTCCAAAATGGAAACAGGTTGTTGAAACGGGAGTTTAAAATGTAAAACGTACCAATTAAGCTACAGGTACACTTTTTTAAATGTTAAATTTATGAAGCCAAATTTGTTTTCATTTAGGAAACATGCACGTGTGGATGAGATGAATCTTGATTGTAAAATAAATGGTCTTTTATCAGTTGCATGTCTAATAGATTATATTAGTAGGCCTACAGTATGTCAAGATGAGCAACTCCAACCTCAATGATAAATATAATAGTTATAGGAGATTGTATTCTCTGCTGCTCCAGATTAAAGTGAATGGACAGAGAGGAGGTTTAGGAATCTGCATAGCTGGAGGAAAAGGCTCCTTGCCTTACAAAGAAAATGATGAGGTAGGTCTACCCTGAATCTATTGAAACTATACATACTCATGTGGGGCTATTAAAAAAGTACACATAATGCAAAGAGGTAGATTTACTTTTCTCATGACAAATTTGATTTCCTGCCAGCCATAAATTGATTTGTTTTCTGTGTTTTAGGGTATTTTCATTTCCAGAGTGTCTAAAGAAGGGCCAGCAGAGAAGGCAGGGGTGCATGTTGGGGACAGAGTGTTGGAGGTAAAATCACAAAAGAACAAATACAGTTTGGAGTTCTACAGTATAGAAACATCCTCTCACACCAACCACTGCTTGTAACTGAAGATATTTGCCTTCAGAAATTATTGCACCACTATATAGCATCATCAAACACAAAATAATAATTGGTTTCTGCTAATAACATCTGCTGTTATAATTCAGGTAGTGGGAAAAATTGTGTTTTTAAGAGCATAAAACCATGGAAATTCAAAAACGACTCAGTTATACACCACATACAATGTTTGAGATTGACCTGAACTATGTTTATTCTTGTGCAATAGTATCATTTGCTAGTAGTATTATTTTATTAGGATTATCATGGTTGTGAAGAGAAGAACGGACTACTGGGCCAATAGTCAATAGTTAAGAACCACGGATTTAAAAAAATATATATAAATAGCTAATTCAAGCAAACTAAATGGATTATCTAAAACAACTCATCGGTTGGTTTGATGTTATAAATGCTTATGTGTGTGTGATCTGAAGTCATCTGAATTTCCCCAGAACCACAAGTTGTCAGACGAGGGGTTTTTTGGCCATAGGAGGGCGATATCACACAAGGCGTTCGTTCAGTCATGTAGAGTTTACAGTGACCTTATAATCCTCAGATTCATGTCAAGACCAATTGATTTTACATAAAAATAGCAAAATGTTTAACCAAAATAATTTTGAAATATTAAAACAATAGTTTATTATTTTTAAAGCAAAATATAATGTACAGTATTTGATAAGATAAAAAGTATTATAAGATTTGGTTATCCAATGCTAGTGTGACATATAGTTAATTTAATTAAAAAATCAATTCTAAATATATTTGTATATTTCATACATGTTGCATTGTTGAAAACAGAACTCTATGAAAACAAATTTAGGAAATCACAGAAAAGGTACAAATTATATTATTTTAATTTTTTACATTAACGATAGCAACTGTATGAATAATTGTCTATAAGATCGGACTGTTATATTCAAAGCGTTAATAAACAGATATTGTCATGGTTCTGCCCCATCTTGTCTTACTTTTCTTGACCTAGTGGCAGAACCATGACAGAACCTCTTGTTTTATATGGAGTCATTTTGACCCTTTCGGCCTTCCATCTCTCCGGTCCTTCTCTGTGTTCCGCCCTTTTGTATCCATCGTTATTGGTTTCTTAATTAGTTCATGCCCCACACCTGTTCCCCTTTGATTTGTCCCCTTATTTAATGCCCCTGTGTCCTCTGTCTTGTGCTGAATCATTGTACTGTCGTGACAGATATATTTGTCTTAAACCATTATCCCATAGTAGGGGTATAACGGTACACTCAGTTCACGATTCGGTACATATCTCGATGCTGGGTTGATGATAGGATACACATCTCGATATTTTCAACAAAATTCAAAAATGAAACTGAAATTCAAATAACATTTATTTTCAAAATATTAACAATTTTACTAACTTATTTTGTTGCACATACAACGTAATAAAGGATTTTAACATTTTAAAGCTTAACTGAAATTAGAATTAAGATCAGTGTCAATTTTGACAGCAAATTTTTATTTAGTTTTAGTCATAGTCTTTTGACTAAAATGCAATTTAGTTTTAGACATCCCAATTTATCATAGTTTTAGTCTATTTTTAGTCGACAAAATCTACATTATATTAGTCTACTAAAATCTATCGGGATAAACTCATTTAATTGGTGTAATTAAATGTTCTATACAAAGATTTAACTGTTTCGACATAATTTACTTTACCTTGGAATTAAATTAAACCAGGTCATTACCTTTATTTTTCAGAAAAGTTGAGTAACTACTGGATATGCATTGTTGTAACACAGAGAATATTAGCAGTTCATTCAGTCTCATTTTGACTCGTTCGTTCAGTGAAGGGCGTATTCATTCAGTACATTCAACCAATGAAACGCTCTGACAGAGCTCACGCTTAAGCGCTATTGGCTCGTGTCTTTGCTTGAGACAGTAATGAATGAGAAAAATCTTTCAAAAATACATATTACATAAACTGTATTACATTTCTTCAATCATGCAAATCACATACTTGTTTTTTAGCATGTCATTCGATTTTTTAATATACAGTACGACTCACTTCATCGCTTCTCTGATCGGAACAGCGCTGGTTTCTTTTGGCTTACTTTATGTTGCATATCACGTTATGCAGCAGCTCACGTTAGCGGATAAATTAACATTGGCCCTGTCCCAAATGGCGCACTTGCGGTCTCGTGGATTTAAATTACGCTTTCTCGCCAAGTCTACGAGTCTGTAGGGTGTCCCATTTGTCTTTTTAGGTGTCCCGTTAGTCTTTTTAGCGCTCAGAAGTCTGCTCGCGAGCGCCTCCTTTGTGCCCTCGATGCGGTCTTCGGCGAAGCCCGCATTGAGTGAGACTCCACTGAAGTCCCCTACCCAGGAATCCTTGCGAACGCCCAATCACAGAACGGATGGGAGGAGTGTCGTGGATGTCAGACATATACGTAAACATGACGGCTACATTTTTAAATATATATTTTGATAAAATTCTAAATTAATGTATTAATTAGTTACTTATTCATATTATTGCTTATTTATTTTCTATTAAGCCAGCTATTCAAGAATAAAAACTTTTAATGCAGTGCATTTTCTTACTTAAGGTAATAAGCCATGTTTTGTTGTAGATTTATATCTAGTTGTCTCTGGGCTCTTTAAAGCTGAACAACACAGCTTCGGTATTATAGAGAAATATTAAATAACAACATATATGCATATTAAGAACACATTACGCACATTAAGTATAGTGTAAACAAATTAATAAATATACATTCATGACGTCATGACAAATGAATGCATTACAAACATAAGTATCTATTGCATAATGCTCGGGTGGCATATCAACATATGAAATACAAACATATGAAATACAGAACAATAAAAACCGGCAGCTCCAGTCCCAAATAACAACAGTGGGACAACAAGTGGTCGACTCACGTGGCGCTGCGCAGACTGATCAGCGAATGACAACAAAGTACCGCGAGAGTGATTAGAAAGCACCGCTTGCTTTTTCCGGTGTGATGACCTCAAGTCTGTCCCAAAATGCACTCCCATGTACCCTTATGGACTCGTGCCTAGTGCCCTATAGGTCTGCACTTCCTGACGTCACCAAGTGTGGACTCAGAGGAGGTCCTCAAGACCGGAGTGCGCCATTTGGGACAGGGCCATTGTGTCACTCATCCACCCGGTACTCGCCTTCAAGCCCAATCACCGGAATACTGAACACCTGCACTCAATCACGAGAGCACGAGAAGAACACACTTTCCACACTCGTTCATCGGCTGATCTCGAGGTTACTTCCCTATGGAGTCAAAGTAGGGTCACATATATTTGCAAACAAAAAAAAAGTTTTGCAAACAAAAAACAGTTTTGCAAACAAAAAAAAGTTTTGCAAACAAAAAAAGTTTTGCAAACAAAAAAGTTTTGCAAACAAAAAAAACAGTTTTGCAAACAAAAAAAGTTTTGCAAACAAAAAAAAGTTTTGCAAACAAAAAAAAGTTTTGCAAACAAAAAGAAAGTACTGAGAGGTAAAATGTTGTTTTTCCAAAGAAAACCTTTAGCAGCAATGATTTTGCAACACATCTTTTCCTTTGCAGTACCTACTAATTCATTTGCACCGCCCCTTTAATTCTGCGTTTCAGCCACCAGTGCTTTTGCGACTCAGTTTTTCCTTTGCGCTTCACTTTACTTTGCGTTTGGCTTTGTGACCCTGTTTTGACGTGGGGGAGGAGTCAACGGATTGGGGCGTGTTTAACGGTTCTGGGCATGCCTTCCTCGTTACGTCATCAGCGTGAGCGGCAGACTGAGCTGATCGGCCATCATGGCGGAGCAGAGACATGCGGGTGATGGATCTCAGGTATGTATTATTGATCTTTTTCTTCTAGTGCGCTAGAATCAATATGTTTTTCGATTCGTTTAGTTAACTACGTGTGTATTAACGCGTTTGCTCAAGTTAAGGAAGGTCAATTAACAATTAGAGAACAATTAATGCGGTGACTTTAGCCACGTGCTAATCGCTTACGTCAATGTGTTGGCTGGCCATATTGCTATAAACGCCGTACTATTTTCTAGATAGTCACTATTTTTATATTGACCAGTGATCGCTATAAGTTTTTACATTTATCTCTATATCTTATAATCGATTTTTTACATTTACAATTTTACCTCTATATCTGACAATCAATATATGTCATTTATATCTGTGTTTATATCTGTTTTATATTTGTCATTTTATATCTGTTTTATATTTGCCAATTTATATCTATGCACCATTTATTTTTGTATTGAACACACAGTGTGACATAATTCCTCTTTGTTAGTGCCGAAAACCATACGGGAGGGATGGCCGATGAAAAATGTTCAGAGGCTGGGCATGGCAGTCATCCAGATCAAACTCTCTCAGACCTGTTACAGGGAGCGATCGGAATGCACGCAGAGTCCCATCATCATAACACCGATAGACTACAACTACTGTTAAATACACACCCTGTACATGAACAAACTTTTAATAGCACGCCGCCCCAACAGATTTCTAATTTGGAATATTTGGAAGCTGCGATACGTGAAAGTACAGATTTTAATCCATGCATCAGACTATGCGAAATATTAAATACGAGGGACACAAACACCGTACAAGACGGCAGTGTGTTATCAGATACACGCGTCCCGACTGCTGACTCGGCTCCCCCTAGAGGTAATGTCGATAACGAAAGGCCCTCGACTTCCGATACACAGAGGACTAGCAGCGTCGACCTCGATGCTTTGATACGAGATGGAGGTATCATAAACGGCTATCGCGTTTTACCGAGACCTCGTTTCAATAGCGTGGAATTGAGAAGACCCATGAATCTGCGGGATATTGGCGCTACAGATTTGGCGACGTATCACGTTCGACTGCACGAGACCATGAACGAAATCGCGACGTTTGCCAGACAAATCGGCGGCGATGGTAGCGTAGTTAGTTTATCCCTGAGAGGGCCCAGTCTTAAATCTGATGTTACAGCGATATTATCACCCGGCAATGATTACGACGTTAATGTATTTACCGATCAAATCGAAAAAATTTTACAGAGCGATGATAGATTATTGTGTGACGACGCGGTCGAGATAGGAGCTACCGTGGCCTCGAACAGACAAGGGGGAGGTCGCCATCGTCGTAAACTCGCAGATTTGGCTCTCGACCAGGTGATCAAAAGAAAAAAGATGAGTTTATTTTGCCCTATCAATATTACGAATAATTTGTGCTTTTCTATCTGTCTCGCCCATTTTCTCGACCCTGAATTAGCGGAGAGCGACCTGGAAAGCCGTGCGGCAGTAATCCAAAATGAAGCGGGCTTTACTATTCATGACAAGATCGGTCTTCACCACATAGCAGCATTTGAAAGACTGTTTGGCGTCAAAATAGTCGTTTTTTACAGAACGAATGGCGGAGCGTTAGAAACGTTTGCAAATCAGAGGGAACCTCATTTGAAAACAGTATTCCTCTATTTACACGATGAGCACTTTTATACGATTCTTAATCTAAAGGGAGCTTCGCGATACCTCATGGCCCATACCGAAAACATTGTGAGGGATAAAAAGCATCTCACGTTGCACAACAAGTCAGTCGTTAAAAGGTTCAAGGTGGTGTATGATAAACGGAGACTTTTGACCGATTTCACCACGGTACCTTATGGCTACTGACCCCAGGGGCATGCGGGATGTTTCTGATTTTGATTTCAGACTTCAGCATCCGTTCTCATGCGTGATCAGCGGTCCATCCAATTCAGGAAAGTCTTATTTTGTAAAACTTTTGTTGGAAAATGCTGCTAATGTGATTTCTAAAAAGGTTGAGCACGTTGTTTTTCTGTACGATTGTTGGCAACCTCTGTATGATGAACTGCTTAAATTGTACAATATTAAATTTGTCGAAGGAATACCACAGAGTCTGAATGACGATCATTTACTGCCTGCTGATAAGACATGTCTTCTGATAATCGATGATATGATGCAAGAGGCCAGTGTAAACAAGGAAATTCAAAAGGTTTTTACGCAGTATGTACATCATCGTAATCTCAGCGCTGTTTACATTGTTCAGAATCTATTTGTTCAAGGGAAATCTAGCAGGACCATTAGCTTAAACACCAATTATTTGATTTTGTTTAAAAACCCCCGCGACGCCAACCAGGTGGCCGTGCTAGGTCGTCAAATGTATCCTGGAAATGCAAAGTACTTTATGGAGTGTTATCACGACGCGACCAGTCAGCCTTTTGGATATTTACTGATAGACTATAAACCAAAAACTCCCGAACAATATCGTCTCAGAACGGGGCTGCTTTCCGACCGCCAGGTGGTTTATCTCCCTAAAAAAAGAAGACTCTAATCATTCGTCATGTCAGCGCGGCTTTGTAAACATCTACCCGTGCTGAAACTGCTACATAAAGCGAAGCCTAAACAGCGACGTCTTATTTTACAATCGGCTTCCGACGAACTGATTCTAACGCTCTGCGAAGTAGCTCTTAACATCTTATACGGAACGATTCCAATCAGCGCCAAAGACTATCGCAAGCTGAAAAGGAGAAAAGCCGAAATTAAATTGGTCTCCGATAAAAAAATTGGCCTATCAGCCAAGAAACGCATTATCAACCAAAAGGGCGGATTTCTTTTACCGCTCCTGAGCGTGGCTGTCCCCTTTATTTCCAGCCTAATAGCTTCTAAACAGGGCTGAGAATGGAGCACGCGGAGAAAATGTATTTGGTGCCTCGTCACCAGTTGGACAGGTTGAAATCTGAAAACGCTCGCGAGGACATTCAACAAGTCGTCGAAAACGATCTGGACACCTCCATAAGGAATATTTTACTGAGACCTGATATGGATCAGTATGTGAAAGCTAAACTCTACTCGAATATCCTGACAAAGTATTTGGCGATCGTTAAGCAAGGGGATCGAGAGGGCAACGTTTTAACGCTGTCGTTACCACAACCCTCTGCCGCTGATCATAAAGACGGGTCGATCGGTATCGATGACGACGTCGAGCCTCGGACGGACACGGTGGTCGCGGAAGTGTTGAAAAACATGCCGTCGAGAAGCGTGAAAAACAGCGGCTACATATTAGAAAAAATGTCTAAAGATAAAGGAACCTCTATGTGGAGCTCGACGGGGGAGTTTGTGTTTAGGGGGAGCGTCATACCAGGGTCGCACATGCTGGATTTGATAAAAAATGTTACCAACCCGCAAAAGGTTAGGGATGACAGAAGACCGGTAGGATGGACAGAGTTTCTTCGGACCTTCGCCGAATTAAACATACCGTTTTCTACAGTTCCGAATCATCACGTTAGACGCGCTATTAATTCAATAAGAGGCACGCCTTTGCGACCCACCGCTCCAGTAACTCGTTCTAAAAAAACCAGGAGGCAATCACGTGCGTCGGCGCCTCGATATGCCTTTTCTGATTCATCATTTCATTCCCCTTCTATGGATAGAAGCGCGTGGCTAGAATTTTGACGATAATAGTGTACCCTATGGACAAACACGATAATAAAAAACAATTTAAAAAGCATATGTCTTTAAGAGTTTTTATTTAGTCGTACATTGTATGTTTATTACTTGAATATGCATGCAAAAGAATTACAGGTCTGCACACACAGAATGCATCGAGACGATTTTTCATGAAGTCCGTTCATCCATAATTTTTTCACAAAGAGCGACACCATTTTATCATTTTTAATATAATCATCGCCATACAGCCCCATCACATCGTTATAGTCGAGACCCTTGACTAGTTGATAGAGAAAGAACACGCAGTGCTGTCCGCAAACGTCCGACGTAAAATCCTGAACACGTCTGGTCGAATACCTCGTATCCGAGTTGTTGGTTACTAGAAAGTTTTTGATGGTGCGGGGAAAACGTTCATCGTCGGGCGGATTCCCGAAACTGTCGAAAAAACACGCGGGTCCCTCTCGACCTAAATAAACGGCTAACCAGTGCTCACCCGGTAGCTCCGAAGCGTGAGTGTTGATTATTGCCATCGCCGGTAAGGTCCTTATCGGTCTTTCGGGTAGTTGATCGCATGCGAGAACACCGAGAAAATGAGCGTTACGCGAAATTTTGTCCATGATTGTCGTGAGCTGTAAAGTGTTCATTTTATAGATCAATAATGATCGACCAGGATCTGTCTGCGATTTGAAACTTGAATGATCGAATCGAACACCGCGTAAACGATTAGCGTAATGGTCTTAGCTAGTGCCTTTTTGAACCGCACTTCTAGTCTTATGTTCCCGGACTTGACGAGCGACAGGTGCTGTCCGCACTCTTCGTCGGGTGTTAGGTTAAATGCGAACAGGCTGTAGCCATTCATAAACTCGTCTCTATCGAATGCGAGACCGTGGTTTTTCAGATGTCTCCCTGTAGACATCACCAGCTGGTAATATTCGCGCACCGCGGCTCCTGAATCGAAATCCGGCTGTAGCGGCTTGGCGGGTATTTGTTGACCATCCACATAAATGGCCATGAACTCCATGTCGTAATGATTGAAAGTGAATGGATTTTTATCGTACGCTCCGGTAAAGGCGTCATTATCGACCATCCCCAGAATGATTGATTTCGGCAGCGTTCCTAAAAACAAGTTTTCTTGATTTGAAACGCGGGATCCTGTAGGTATAGAAAGGGTTTTGAGGCATACTCTGTCTATAGGGTACTTTGCAGTAGCGGTGANCCTTTCTGTGTTTTTCTAATTTGCTCCTGTAAAGCTGCTTTGGAACAATGCACATTGTGAAAAGCGCTATATAAATAAAATTGAATTGAATTTGCCGTCGTACAATTAACTTGATCAAGATTTTTATCACACTCCCCTTTAAACGGTCGTCATCTACTGTTTAACTATACAATATACAATAAAATACATATACAGTATCCTTCCGCCTCGTCTACTCAAAAAGAGGAAACAAAAAAGCACGCATTAGTTAGCTAGTCTAATGGTTAAACTTCGGGGAGCGGTGTCTTAGATAAAAAGCATTGGAACACGTAATGCTTCGATATACACAAAATTCGGCCGTGCATGAACTAGGGAGGAAATTCGCTCCACTATTTCCTTCGTGCTAAAAGAGGATTTCTTCGCTCAATTTAGGGTGGTTAAATAATAGCATAGTGCGCTATAAAGAGATTTCTTCGTCTTTATATCGTCACTAACTCTTTGACAGAGGCTGAGGTTTTCTCTGCGAGAAGCTCAAGAGTCTGCCAAGGATAGGTTGGTGGGGTCCACACCTTCATTCATACATAAAGTGCCATTTAAAAGAGTATTCGGTTTCAGTAACACCCATAGAAACACACATGAATAGTCACTGAGTTCTGCTCACAAAACAAGGTTTAAAACTGCCCGCGGATTCTCCACCAATGCATGTATTTCGAGGAAACTATGAGTTTAAACACAGTAACCTACAAATAATTAATGGTGATTAACCATTAATTATTTTATACACTTTACCTGATGCAGCAGAGCTAATGACAGCGACAAACTAAATACACTCGTCCCGCGAGTGATCAGCAGATCGTATATCAAATCTAAGACATATTACTTTCCTGGTCTTGGAAAAACAATATTCTCACTGTAGTACAGTACCACTTCAGAAATCTTAACGAAATCAAGCAGTTTAAGTGACGTTGATATGTGATAAATAAACACAGAAACAATTCGAGCGTGGATACACATGCGGTTTATTTATCTACACTACGAGGGAACTAAAACCAACTACTAACAAAGAAACAAACACTAACAAACAAACATACAACGTAAAAGCAGTAAAGAATGAAAGAAATAGATAAAGCAAAGAAAATGGCAGTATTAAATCAGCTATTCACATCTGCACGAACCATCGAGGACAAACTCCTTATTTAAAAGGGGCAAAGCTTATACGCAACTGGTTAGCAATAGTTCAGATACTTGCATTTGCTTCTTTGTTTCTCGGGACACGTGCTGGCGCGCGTATCAAAGGGTCCTGATGCGTTCAGAGCAAGCCATGAGTCCGTTGGATTTAGCTGACACAAACTGCTGGAAGAGGCTATCTCTGAGGAGAGACAGGTCTCGAGAGGTTGAAAGAACACAAACGAGCAAACGCAAGCGAGCGGACAGATGTTTTAACCCCGAGGGCGTCACGCCCCTCCGAGGTGGGCGATCCAATGTGATGAGATCGTTTTGGGCGCGAAAACATGTTTCTTTGTCCGGCACGCCAGCTCATTTGCCTTTACGGTTGCTGGGAGTTTGGAGCAGTAGATAGTCTTAGAATAAAATAAAGTGAACATGGTATAAAAATACATTACTGTGCTATACACCATATTCTAAGAAATGAAAAGAGGAACATTTTGATATGACCCATGAAAGGGTTACAATCACACTGACCTGTAGTTTGTACAAGAATGTAAATATAAATGGAAATACCACGACGCACACATGCATTGGAGGATATATATTGAAGGTGAATAACGGGGAGACAAACATACAACGTGGGGGTATACGGATATGCACTTTAAACCAGTCTTTTGTTGCTAAAAAGAGAGAAAGAGAGGTTCTTTTGGAATAAACCGAGGCTCTCAGCTTGTGGGCGAAATGGTTTTTGTCACTTTGGTGAACAGCCCTGTCCTCCCCCTCGAACCTCCTTTGAAGTCCGGGGGGGGGGTGTTTAGACAGGCCCATTTGCCCAGACTCGTCGGTGCCTGCTCGAAGTCCTGCTGAGAGGTTGCTGTGTTTTTTACGATCACAGATGGTAAACTTTGATCCGGCGCTGGTGGGCTGGATGTGTAACGTAAAACCACCATCTTCCCGATTAAAGTTGTACCAGCTTCTAGGATATTCGATCTCGCACAATCCTACATGCCATCGTCCTTTCAAGTTGATAGAAGAGGCTAGTTTGGTTCTGTAACTAGATATCCGATTTTCAGGGTAGACCGACATAGAAGCATTGCACGGGAGCGTAACGTAGAACCCCTCGTCATCCATGTTAGCCGTTGACTCGAATGACATCGCAAATGATTCTAGGCAGGTTTTAAGGCACTTGCAAGTCCACCAGAACTTTTTTGTCTACATAGCTGTTAAATTTCGAGGGCCATCCCACCCATTTGACTAAAATGAGCGTATTTCAGCCCTGTTTTTTCTGTCCTAAAATCTTTTCCCCTTTAAACGTCTTGTCTTTGCTCACGATTGTATTTTGTAACTCTTCCTCGTAAAAAACTCTGTCGATGATTTCTCCGTCGTAATCGGACAGTTGGTAGACCGGCGGCTGTTGCGGTAGGCAGACCGCTACGGTGAAAAATTCTTCTGTGTAGTTCTGCTCGTAGCCTTTGGCGAACACCCCTCTCACTTTAGAAATCCTCACAACGTTGCAGACTTTAAATTTAAACGATCGCAAATCGTTCTTTGTACCGCCGTGCAAATTTTGAAACACGAAAGCCTCATTTTCTCTGCATACGTCGATCGGTCGCATTCTAATACTCCGGTCAAAACTGCTGTTGTAGCCTTGCGTAATGTCTTGTAAAACATCTATGTGGCGGTTAAAAATCTCCACATACAACTTTTTAACGTTCTGTTAAATCGCTCGACGACGCTCGCTTTCAAATCTGAAACTGAGTATCCATACCATACACTACGACTATTCCGTTTGTATTTTATAGGAGCCGTTCTATGCAGTGCGTATTGCCAAGTTGCCAAGATCCATCACAACTTCTCCATTCAACTGGGCTCATCAACCATCACATCTTCCAGAATGGCCAGAAACCTGGGAGTGGTGATCGATGATCAGCTAAATTTCACAGATCAGGTTGCCAGCACCACTCGGTGCTGTAGATTCATCCTCTACAATATCAGGAAAATTAGACATTTCCTATCAGAGCATGCTACGCAGGTCCTAGTCCAGGCTCTTGTTCTGTCTAGACTGGACTATTGCAATGCGCTACTAGCTGGACTTCCTGTTTGCACAACAAAATCTCTACAGATGATCCAGAATGCAGCGGCAAGAGTGGTCTTCAATGAACCGAAGAGAGCACACGTCACCCCTCTCTTCTTTAAGTTACATTGGCTTCCTATAGTCGCTCGCATCAAATTTAAGACTCTGCTCCTCGCCTACAAGACCACCACTGGTTTGGCGCCCACTTATCTTCATTCACTACTGCAGACTTATGTACCCGCCAGATCCTTACACTGCAAACGAACAACGTCTTGTGGTGCCATCCCAAAAAGGTAAAAAAAAACACTCTCACAAACCTTCTCTGGATCGGTTCCACATTTGTGGAATGATCTGCCTGCTGCTACAAGATCAGCAGATTCTGTGGCCATCTTTAAGAATCGGCTGAAAACACATCTCGTCCGTCAGCACCTGACCGATCATTTCTGACTTCTATATCTTTTCTATTCTATCTATATATATTTTAAAAAACCGTAGCTCTGTACACTGTATTAGGCTTTGTGAGACATGTTTTAATGCACTTATGCTTTTTGTTATCCTAATGTTGACCTAATTGCTTCCATTGTTTACCCAACTTGTAAGTCGATGGATAAATTAAGAAAAAGCAGAACACTTACCAGGAGTTGCAAAAAATACATATTCCGATATTATATATAAAAGTATATTTTTATGTGAAATGCACTATAGGCTATAAATGGGGGAAGGTCTTCTCCACTGAAAGTGATAAATACATGACAGTTGTTGAAATTGTGGCGCACAGAAATAGGCGCGGAGGGCCATTTGGAGTGTTTGACCTCACATTCAGAAGTCAAACAGACGGAGTTAGGGGACTTCCGACACTGACGAAAGGGGGTTTCCCGACCAGTGGAATGCGAGTCGCCTCGTTAGAGTGCCTGTCTCCCATGCCAGAACGTTCCCCGGTTTAAACTTTGAAGCCCGCTCATCATGGATGTGAGTAAGGCCGGAACAGTAGCAAACTGGGTTTTACTCGGGAAAGCTTTTAGAAATGAAGACGTTTGGACTCGCTCATGAAGGCAGTCTGTGTCAGGACTCAGGAATACCTTACCATGACCTGAGGACTTTTCCATCTCTTCAAATGCGGTAACTGTCCTATTTTAACTAGACCAGTATTACTTGCATTTTGTTAAAAATAAATACTCATATTACATTTAGTGGTTTCTGTAAAACCGATGTGGCTTGAAAGTATGATATGTGTAGTGACCATAAACTGTATAAAACAGACAATGACTAATATATTTTAAGATATGGAATCAGATCACTTTCTCTATTGCCCCTCCCACTCCCCCACTCACTCTTCTCACAGCGTTCATGTCCATTTTAATTGCATTTTTCAAAAACGACAGTGAGGTAGAATGTAGCTGAAAGGGTGGAGGTTTCATGACGCTTTAATATGTAGCCCCCCCCCCCTTTTCAAGGGAGCTAAACTAATTAGAAAAAGTCCAATTAAAAGCTGTTTTCAAAATAAAGCTGAGAGTGTGCATTTTAAGCCACTATTGATTGTATAATTGTAACTTGAATATTTTGGTAAACAGCTAAAATAGGAAAAATGTGTCCAAATATACAGTATATGGACCTAGCTGTATAACATGTGAAAAATAAATCAAATGAAAAGAAATAAGTAATAGTAAAGTAATAATCTTACCAGTTTAAGACTGTGTGAACAGCAAATTTGTGTATTTAACAGTCATTATGGTAGCTTTACGGTACTTTACTAGGTTTTTTTTATCATTACCAATCGGGTTGTTTATGAGAACACAAGTTAAACAATGTTCACAATTTTTTTTGTTTTCCTCACATTGTACTCACCAGTGGATCTGGACAGGTGCTATATTACTATAATGCTTTAAAATGAGGGGCTCCAGTCTGTATGCCTGTAAGAAAACATTTAATTACTCAGTTTGTTGTTGACCTTAGCTTGCTTCTCTAACTACACACAAAACTGTCATTGAAATTGTATGGTAGTACATGGCTATGGTAGTACACGATTCTGTAGACATGATACAATTCAAATTACTTTTATTATCACATCACTATCAACCAATATATGGGTTGGTCTGGTTGATATCAGTGGTGTAGTCAGTGGTGGCATTTCACCAAAACCTAGGGTTTAGCTAAATTTCTTCTGGCCATACAACAACAACATTCCAAAGTAACCATAGGAACCATAAGTTATACCACACCATATCTAAATAAAATGAGTACAAGAATTCACTAAACTAAAAGAATGCACAAAGATGCACAGAGACTTACAGATAACAAACCCTACCCTTATGCTGTTTAAAGGTGCCATAGAATGGGAACTGTATTTACCTAGGCATAGATAAATAATAAGAGGTCTGTATATGTAAATGACATATCGTAAGCCTCAAACACCATTGCTTCCTCCTCCTTGTGTAAATCGTGTGAGTGCAAAAGACCACTGAAAAACAGGCCAATTCCAACATAACACCGACTGTGACGTTACAGTCAGGATGTACGCCCCCAACGTTGCATATACCCACCCATTTCTAGGCTAGCCGGACATGCACAGCCGAATCATCGGAAGTTTTGCAAGTATTATGAATAGGTTTGGGCGATGTCTACTCTCTAGTGAAACCTCACGATGGACGATGACATCGTTGTCTTATTTAAATTATCCGCGATGTTATGAAGTGAGGCGCGTCTAGGCGCGAGCTGCGCAGAGACACGTCGTCTTTATACAGTGCGAGCTTGGCAGTTATCAAGTCAGGCGTGTGTCATCTGTACAGTGCAAGCTTCTCAGATAAAAACTCTTGCGCATCTTCTTTATACAACGCAAGCTGCGCAGACACGCGTCTTCTTTATACAGTTATAAAGTCAGGCGTCTCTGATCTGTATTGTGTGAGTTTATATGCCCCTTAAAGGCAGGGTGTCCAATTTCTCTTAGCCGTTGTTGTTGAAATCACCAAAACAAACACACCCTTACCCCCATCTTTCGCTTTCGACAGCGCTCAGCTCGACTAATGTCCGTCCTGTGCACTTGCTGATTGGCTACAAGGTTGTTTTGGTACTCAGCCTGACTTCGTCTAAACAAGCGTAATTCGAAAATCGGACACCCCGCCTTTACGCCTTGTTTATATTTGTTTACAATGCAATTTGAAGCACAGAGCAGCGAGAGTCACGTAACGAAAGTGAAAGGGACAGTTTTTCGAACCTGGGACCAACATCAAACAGGCTTCGCTCAGCGTTTTGATACTGATTTAAGAAGGGGGAAATTCCGACTATATTACCATTAGAACCCCTGCCGCAAGCAGTAAGCAGTGATTTTATCCACTTCTTCCATTTCACGTCTGACAGTAGCGATCTGTTTGCTGTGTGAGCTAGTGGCATGAGCCACTCAGCGAAACAGCCAAACAGAGCAGAGCTCAACATTAATATTCATGACCCTTCCAAATAATGTAATAACAGACCTTAACAGATAATTTTAGGGGCAAATCTTGGGGTTGTAAATGGACATGTAAAACCGTTTCTGGATAATTTCTTCACTTAATAAAGCCACATACCTTCTATGTAGATATAAGAGAAGAATATAACATAGTTTCAATTAATTCTTTGGCACCTTTAAAACGATCAAATCAGAAAAGCCACCAAATGTGTTCGCAGCGCGACTTCACATGAAGTTGAACACAAGTAATGACCAGCAGTGCTAAAAATATAAGTCTAAAATATTTTGACTATTTTTAATGAGCACGATTATGCACATCTTGTTTCCACAGTTTTGTACGAATGCTAGGGCAACTGCCATACTCTGCCATACACAAATACTGCCCCTGGTGGTTTACTACAAAGGGGTGCAACAATACTTTGATATGGATCGATGCATCGATTAAATTGAGAAAAATAAACTTGAAATTAGGTACTGAAGAAAAAAGTAAATATAAATTCAAGTTTTTTTTCTCACCCCATTTGCAGTTTTTTATTGTTTTAAACATAAATATCCCTATTTTTTATATGTTCTTTTATAAAACAAGACTAAATATCTTGCGTAATTTTTCTTGTCAAGAAAATGTGTCTTGATTTTAGAAGTTTTAGATATTTTTACAAGAAAACAAGACAAAAATGCTTAGTAAGAATGTAATTTTTTGCAGTGTGCGTGTTGTAAATTATATTATTATTAATTAATCCATTTAGTCTCCCCTTCTTCAGCCATTTGCTTATCTATGAGTGCCCCCAAAGGCGTAATATGCACGGATGCAGAGCTGGTGTAAGAGACGCATTTAATGCTATTGATGATGAAGGGGAAGAATTCAACAATGAATGATGATTTTGTATTCTCTGTATTACTTATGTAATTGGCATGAAACATATACCTGACTAATAAATTGTAATGTTTGAGATTGTTCTGCATTATTCTGAATCTATAAACAAATTCTTAAATTAAGGAATATAGTGCCTGTTACATCCATGTTACCGCAAATCCCTGTTCAAGTTAGTTAAGGAATGTGATTATTGTAATATTATTCTAAGTGTAAATAGCAAATTATGGCATGGTTATATAAAGCTGCCACTAGAGAAAGTAAGACTGGTTTGAACTTCTTCTATTCTTCAGTTGCTGTGGTAAGTACATTTTTCTTTGCCGTTTAGAAGAGTTGAAGGAAAGCTAAGATGCACATTATATAGACACATTTATGGAATGGTTCGGAATACCCACTGTTAGACCGGAGACCGTAAAATCCGGAAGGGCTCAAACATTTGATAAAACTACATTATCAGGGAAATGATAGCAGCAGTGTAGATGAGAAACAAATATATTTGCTCTGTGAATCAAAATTTTTTTGTTGGCCCATGCAACAAAAACAATTTAAAACTGGAGTAACATCATCCAAATTTTATTCTAAAGAGACTAATTTCATTGTAGGCAAGCATTAAGTTGTAAAAGTTGTAAATGTGAAACGGAATTTGGGAGAAAAATAATAAATAATAAAATTCATTTGAGGCTAATCATGACATTATACAGTGCAACACTCAACACTGTTTAAGAGTTATAGGCCTGATCTTTTCTTTATGAGACTGTGGTAACTGTTAAAAAAAACTTTGCTCCAGTTGTCTAGACCGTGGCGCAACTCTGGTTTGACAAGTGGGGGCCCAAAACTAAGTGTTGGGTAATAGTCAATTTTAATGTCAGTTACAAAATAGCCTAAACTTGTTATATACTAATGAATTTCATTGTAAACGCTGGCTCATCAGGAGCAGGACTTTGTGTAAATGACTTTAAATAATTATATTTATTATTGAACTGACTCAAATAGACACACCGTAAAAGTTAAGCAGTAAATTGAAGAGGAAAGTTTCAAAAAGTGAGGGGAACATGTCCTCTCTGTGCCCCCCGGAATTGCGCCTGTGTCTATAGATGGTAAAAGCTAAGACTTAGCCCCTCTCTATGAGTCTGTGGAAATTGTTTAAGGACAATTTTTGTCCAGTTGTCTAGAGATTAGGGTTAGGCTCAAAGCTTCACCCTGAAATCACTATGAGAATGTAGAATTCCTATTAGCGCAAATCAGTGAAAACATTTGTGCTCCACACCGGTCTGCCCAATTCCTTTCATATTCAAACAGATTAACAAAATAAAACCTTAAACTTTTTAAAAATATTCTTCCAGAAACCCTTGAGAGACCAGTTCTAAAATAATTTTAATGATACTATTTTAATATAATGTAATTTATATTGTAATGCAGTGGAGAGCAGTGACTTTTTTAAACAGGTATGCTGAGTGGTAAGACCAGAAGAAGCCTTTGCTATGTTTCACGTTTCGCTTGAAAAGATCCCTGCCCCTCCCATCGTGTTGCGCACACACCAGTTTGAAGAGACTTGAGGCAAAAGTTTGATCAAAATGATATAAAAAGACCCTCAAGTCTGCATGTTACCTTGTCGTTTTTTTTCCAACGAAAATTTCCACACCAAGCCAGCAGCTGAACGGTTGCAGGTCTTTAAACAACATACAGCAGTGTTTCCTTACTGATTGAATCAAGTGAGTCAAACGCAGTTTCAACAAATCGGTGGAATAAATGACTCATTAAAAAAGAACTGGCGATTTAAGTCATATTTCAATTCTATTTAAAATAATGTTTTTATCAATATTTAATGTCTCTGCCTCTACTCTACTGAATTATTTTTTATTCCCAGTGAATAGTATTAAAGATTCTTACCCAGGTAATATAGACGCCTTTCCAGTTAGTAAACATTGTGATGCGTTTTTGTGGGTGGAGCTTAGCTGGAGGCAAAAAGATCCCTCTGACCACATTACTAATGCTAGGGAGCACGTTTTGTTTGCTTGCTTTTTGAGAATGACTAAAAAAAAATCTGATTAAACTTCAACATGTAATGTCACTCACTGTCTAGGACCGCAATTGTTTTTTTAAAAAGTTGACTTTAACGTAAGGAATCTGGCCGACCTGTACGCCGCTCACTCAATGGATCCTGTGACGAACTGACATGATTACCTCCAGTTAAGTGGCCTGACATCTACATCTACCAGACAGAGAAGCCAAGTGTTTATAGTAAAGATTGAACTGAGAGCGTATACATCTATACATGCCTGCGTGTGCTAACAGTGCCAAACGTTAGCAAATGCATTTACTTGAACACAAACCTGACACATAACATGAGCCTTCTCACTGTTCCCTCTCCCTTTATACTAATGCACTTGTGATAACTAAAAATAGATGACAAACAGTTTCTTTTATGTTTAGTTTCTGGCCAATAGTTAACTGCTAGTTGTATAACTAACAAAGTTAGCGAGCATACCCTATGCATTAAAAAGTTAACGCTATGTGAAAAATAACATTGTTCCCCAGTTTCTGATTTAGGCATACTGATTTAGGCATACATATTTTTAGACACATACCCAAATCATAATCCACACCAACAAAAGACAGTAGTTTTTTAATCTTAGGTTACTGTTATGAAGTGAAACGCAAGCATGTTTAATGATAGTGTCTGTTCAGTCCGCTCGTTTTATTGTGTTTAACTACAGCTGTCACCAGTGTTTTTGTTTGACAATGGCAGGGGAACGTGTTAAAATATCAAATTGGAGACTGTATTCTGTCGATTGTGGCACTAATCAACACAACAAGATGATATTTTAAACTCCTTATGTAGCCGAATCTGTGCTGGTTTGTATTGGCCACCTCCAGTTTTCCCTTTGTTTTGCCTCCAGCTAGTGCCGTGACGTAAGCGTGACGTCGGCGAGAAAGGGGTCTATAAAACGCTGCAATGTGATATAGTGCAAACAACAACAAAGGACTTATTAAAGGACACAATTGCATAAGAAAACAAAGGGAATAAAATCCTCAGTTTTTAATTTCACATACATTTTATATATAAAAAAAATATTTTGTCATCGCTTTATTTACTCATCTCGAGCATGATGCCAAATAACAACAATATCTTTAACATACACTTTCTAAGCCAAAAATGTACAAAGACATGTTTTCAGTGGACTTGTAATTGCTCTGCTTGAGAAAGCATTGTAAAGCTGGATTGTATCGATGTGAATGTGATTTTCGGCAATCACCTCACATTTTAGTCGCCTGCCATGCCTAGCATTTTATAAGGAGCACTCTGAGCGTCTGAAGTTAAGAAAAATAAACTATGAGCAGAAAAGTGCCTGACGTCATGCATTTTGTTTTCATTGTCCAATCGAATAAATGGAGAGGTATCCAGAGACTGCATTGATGGAGGAGAAACTTGTGGTGGCTCTTGCAGGTTAACCGAGCAAAGTCAGAGCGAGTGCCCTCTGCTTGTACATTTTTTTAAAGAGTAATTATTACAATGTCCTTAAAATTACATTTCATGCAGTGTGTAATGTATGTTGCTGTGTTAATCACGCGAACGTCTGTCGTTCTAATTTCAGTCGGATTTACATCACTCCGTGTAATGCCCGCCTCCGTTTCATTTGCAACACTGCATGTGGTAGACCAATCAAAGCAGACTAGACCATCTGATCAATCAGATCAGAGTAGGCTGACAAAAAAGAGGGGATTAGACAGATGATTCGCCAAATGCATCATTTGAGAGTCAGTCAAGAAGTAAGGTAATAATAACTGCTTAAATTAAAGTGTTTTTACACCGTGTATGTACGTAAACTTGTTGTTGGACACTCCATAAACCAAAGTAGGACCTTAAAAATTATTTACTCTTTAAGTTTCTGCTGAGTTAACAGCAACTGTCACGCAATTATCCTTGACTGACAGGACAACTGATTCTGTGGTTGCCTACCAACTGTGGTTGAAAACACAGCACACTACTCTTTTTTTGTAATAAAACAGGGCAAGCGAAAAGGCAGTGCAAAGGCAAAGATGAAAAATGTGTTCTGTGTGATTGGCCCCTGAAGCAGCAAAACAAGTGGTTATATGGAAGGTATATGGTAATATAGGTCCCTTAGAAGTCATTACAAGCGCTGTGGAAAAAGTAAGCAAACGGCATATGGCTCCGACTACACCACTGATTGATACCATAGTAATATTATGGTGTTGTGGACATATACCATGCACACACACACACACATATATATATAGTCAAACAAAAAATTATTCAAAATTATTCCCAAAAATATTCAGACACCAGATATAATTTTTTTTTTTTTTTTGTATTTATGTAAGTGAGGATAGCAGAATAAAATTCTTTATACAGTGGACTACCAGTAAAATTGATAAACCTTTGGGCCCAAATTATGCGTAACCATGTTTTGCTTGTAATGTGATGTTTTTACACCCACAGACTGAACAAAATTAAAAGGATTCTTGACCCAAAAATGAAAATTCTGTCATCATTTACTCACCTTCGAGTTGTTCCTAATCTATATAAATGTATTTGTTCTGATGAACACAGAGAAAGATATTTGGAAGAATGCTTACAACCAAACAGATCTCCCCCCCCATTGACTCCCATAGTTGGATTTTTTTGTTCTGTTTAACACAAAATAACATTTTGAAGAATGTAGGACAGCAAACAGTTCTGGGGCACTTTTGACTACCCTTGTATTTTTTCCTACTATGGTGGGGGAGAAATCTGTCTGATTATAAGCATTCTTCCAAATATATTTCTCTGTGTTCATCAGAACAAAGAAATGTATACATATTTGGAACAACTCGAAGGTGAGTAAATAATGACAGAATGTCAGGTGTCTGAATAAATTTTGTTTTGACAGACAGACAGACAGACAGATATCACACTCACTACAGGATCTGTGGGATGGAAAATGTTGAAAAGCCGCTGACAGATGGATTTGGGTAGAATGTGGTCCTGTGTTCCGTTGGATCCAGGACGGACACCTCGCAAAGCCAAGAACACAGCCAGAGGAGACCCCATACAGAAGAAGTTCTCCACCTATTAAATCCAAGCCCACAAATAGCATTAAACCAGACATATAAAACCTAACTGTGGTAAAAAAGGATAAAGTTACTAACATACCTTGAATTTCAGGTCTGGGGAGGTTTTTGAGGATGTGGTTTGGAAATGCTGAAGCTGATCTTCCAAATCCCTTAACCTACAAATGAGACCATGAGAGATTAGATTTTTTTTGAAAGATAAATAAACAATTGTATAAATATTTGATCTTTATGGATATTTATTATATTTTATTATATTAATTAAGTTGTAAATCAAACAAGTCCATGATAAATAAATATATTGTATCTCAAAATAAAGAGTTGACTCTGAACCGCCTTAACGAGTCATTATATTTTCAGCTCTTAGGCCTGTAACATTCAGACATAACAAAGTAACACATTTGCATAATCACTGCCTGCCTGTGAAACACAAAACTCTGACCTGCCCGCAAACACTTCTGGTAGTTTTTACATCCTATCGAGAAGACTTATTGTTTAATGTAGAGTGTCATGTTGGTTTTTTAATACTTAGATTCATGATAAAGGATGTGGATAGATTTTGTTTATAAGCTGTAATGTTTCACAGTGTTTCCAATAGAATTTTGTGGAACCGTGGTGTTGGATGGAGTCACATGCCAATTAACATATTCATGACGCCATCACGTAGATTTGAGCTGTAACTTCAAAGCCGTTTCGATTCTACTCTCTGAACATTCTGTATTTTAATAAAGCTTTTTGCCCATTAAAGCCGTTCCCATGTACATATTTTCTGTTTCTTTTAACAAATTAGGAATGAATTGGAAACACTGCTTTACTGTGCTGTGTTTACTGTTTAACTGTGAGCCTGTGTCATTATCTTTAGAACCCAAATCGAAGCCATTTTTTAACCTTACAGTAGCTGCATTTACATGGACACATTGAATTGAATTTGAATTGAAATTGATTGAATTTAATCAGATTGTGCAATCTGAATGTAGTGTTTACATGAAAGGTAAATTAAGTGATCTGATTGATGTGCGTGTTTACATGACAAGCTTCAAATCCGCACACTGCACAAGTGTTCACCTAAATACCCACTAAAACAGTGTTTTAAAGCACATGTTGTGTATGTTTTATTTTACAAACGGCACGAAAAAAATGTACAGTTTATAAAGGCAGAGATATGTCTTGTGCCAATGAAGCACGAGCACATCCGAAGCGGTTTTACCATGGTAAAACCATGACAAAACTACCAAGACCCACCAGAGCGTCTGCAGGCAAACAATAATTAAAATAAATGTTTAACAACAGCTAATACCGAACTTTAGAAGTGATAATATGCGGATTCATAAATCAGCATGGTAAACAGAGACGGGCGCGGTGGACACGGGTATCATTATAATATTCACAAAACGGCTAATCAAACAATGTTATAAGCACAGATGTATTT